>NW_017307526.1:60658-102833 GCF_000935625.1 Nanorana parkeri | reverse complement strand
ACACACACATCTGAAAAGGTAGGAAAAAGTCTAGGAACACCCCTGGGGAAGTGTACTGTAGTCTGGTGGACACTTCCTGCAGTATCTAGGTGGGAAGCCACATCTCGTGCCACAGACCGTTTATTGGTGCCTACAGTAACACACAAAAATGTTATTTTCCACTCCTGTTACACCTTTTTCTTAAATACACTCTTATTTGAAGATGAAGATGTATTTAATGATAATAAATTGCCTTTATGAACATTTTATACACCGTTGTAGATAACAAAATATGAAGAATAAATTAAATCTGGTAACTGAGAAATACATTCTGAGTTATTATGGCATTTTCCCCATTGTATATAGTCAGCATTCAGCTAAAGATCTCACTTCCCTAATGTTCATTAAAAGTGCAGTTATCCTACAGGTACAACAGTGGCCTGGGGCACATTGCCCCCCTGCTGTCAGCCATCCCCTGAATTTTGAATAATTCTTTTTATTTGTATGGGGTGGATAAAGAATGATACTCTGTTCTATTCACAGTCATAATGGGTTAATTATTATTCATGTAAGCACAAAGGAGAACCTACTCCCCTACAGGTAAAGTGCTGATTAGCATACAGAGACATAACAGCAGCTGCTGAGTTAACACTGACAGGGACAATAGAGGACGTGATAAGGACAAGGCTAAGAAACTCTGCTTTCAGCTCCGGAACAATCACACCAGCCAGGTTTCTATGCAAACACCTGATGATTACAGATGCTTGTTTCCGGATGTGACGCATTGTCTTCACTACAGTTTTTATAAGTGGAGCAGTCTACATGCTGTATGATGTAATGTATCTCACCTTGAAAGTCATCATGCTATCACACACCCAACAACTGGGAGTAAAAGCAGCTACAGCCAACAATCTTGTTGTCTATGCTACAAGAGGCAGTTAAAGTGACACTAAACTCAGACATTAAATCTTAAAAATACATTCAAGGACCTTAACTATTAACAAAAATGTATCTTATTTGTATCACTCAGCTGTAGATCCTCAAATCATCTCTGAATTGGTGCTGACACTGTCCTTCCTTCTGGAGGGGGGGCTACTTTTGTTCCCCATGGTCCCTGTGTGTGTTGTAAAGTAGCCCCGCTCCAATCTCACTCCCGTGATGGATTAGTATCTCACATTTAGTTTACTAATTTGTAGTGAGATTGTAGTCTATCACGGGAGTGAGCTTGGAGCGGGGACTACTTTATAACACACACAGGGACAATAGGGAACAAAAGTAGCCACCCTCCAGAAGTAAGGACAGTGTCAGCACCAATTAAATAATGATATATACCATTATTATTATTAGTAGTAGTATTATCATTCTATAATATACTACCTGGTCAAAAAATATGTCGCACACTCTAATATTTCATTGGACCACCTTTAGCCTTGATTACATCACACATTCACCATGGCTTCCTTTTGATAAGCTTATGCAATGTCAAAGCATTTATTTCCGTCCAGAGTGAGCATTCATTTATCACCAAGATCTTGTAGTGATGATGGGAGAGTTGGGCCACTGCGTAAAGTCTTCTCTAGGACATCCCAAAGATTCTCAATGGGGTTAAGGTGTGGACTTTGGGGTGGCCAATCTATGTGGGAAAATTATGTCTCATGCTCCCTGAACCACTCTCACAATTTGAGCGCGATGAATCCTGGCATTGTCATCTTGAAATATGCCATTGCCATTAGGGAAGAAAAAAAATCCATTAATGGGCAAACCTGGTCATTCAGTATATTCAGGTAGGCAGCTGATCTCATTTTTTGGGGCATATAACATTGCTGAACTTAAACCTATTATCCAATCGAAGGCTCTGACCTACGTGCTTAGCTAAATCCAGGTGGTGACTTGTTTTTTAACGGGCAGTATATGTTGAGTAATGTAAGGTAATTTTACTTGGTTCTTTTATGTTCTATTCTGTTATTTAAAATTATGATATGTTACTTCATATTATAGTACATTGATTATCTTTTCCCCAGCAGTTATATGGTCTGCCAGTAGACCCATTTCATGAAAACCACTTTTACAGACACCCTAGAACCAATTCACATCTATGCTCTATCTATGTATTTTCATACTTAAAGGAGAACTATGAGATGAGTGATTTCCACTCACCTCATAGTTCTAGCCGACCTGTGACAATGAGACTGTCACAGGTCGGCTCAGTAGATCGGGAGGTGAGCGAACACATACCGGGTTCGCTCACCTCTCGATCCTGTCACGGCTCTCTGCCGTGACAGGGGGAGGGGCTGGATTCCCCTCTCCCCGCTCCGATCTGCCAGCGCTGACTGGCGGAACGGACGGGGGAGGGGGCGGGTACAGCTGGCTCTGCCTCTAGGTAGGCAGAGCCAGCTGTCACTCACGCAGCTGGGCGGATCCCGTCATCCGAGTCGGGATCCGCTCCAGGTGCGGCGTCTCAGTATACCGCGAGCTGTAGCTCGCGGTATACTGAGCTTAGGGTAACGGGAGGACGCTAGTTTGTGTCCTCCCGTTACCCTAAGGAGAACTATGGGGAAAAACACTGACCCCATAGTTCTCCTTTAAGACACATCCAGAGTTATGTTCTCCATCACCTATGAAGCTGCTGACATTGCAGAGTGAGCTCCGTAGGGCCCTCTAAACAGCAGTTTGGGAGTAGTGCGTGTGGTTAAGGATGTCCTACAAGGAAGACTTTTTATGCAGTGATAAGGCATTTGAAATCCAACATTGTCTGTGAGCAACAGTTTTCAAAGTGTGACTAGACATTCAAAATGAAGCATTAGTACTCTGTAGATTAATACACCTTTCACCATTTATTTGGTGTGTATTATGAGACTTTTTTGTGCGACAACTCTCATTTAGAATTCTTATTACAATTGCCACACTAGTTGCACCTTTCACTTCAACCCCTAAAATTGAATTATTATATGGCGCATACAACAACAACAACAAAAAACAGGTTTGTGTGCATGAAATATTTGGCGTACCAACAATATTTTATCTGGCCCATTGTGTTTATTAGTGCGCTACTTAGGAACGAATTACATTTTTGGATAGCTGCCTGCTAAATGTCAAGAGGAATCAGGCATCAGCAGGCTTTATTTAGTAATGAGCCAGTATGCGTTACTGGCAAATAACATTCCATTTTGGGGCACTGTTACAGGGTCCAGATTTGTGCAGATGTAAGAACGTTTGAACGTAGAATCTTAAAGCAATTTTGTAATTATTTTAATTTGTGACAGAGTAGGTAAGAAGCAGAACTTTGGTCACATTTTATTGACGTCTGTGCCCACATAGGGGAGATTTTCCCCCTTACTTCCTGTGATGCCATAACAAGAAATGAGACAGTGAGGTTTTAACAGAACCTGAAGACACAGAGCAATAAAACCCTGACCGGCCTATCAAATAAATGTGTTTTGTTGCTTACCCTGCTCCCATTAGGGAAACATTCTATCACTTCCTTTGCTGTCTGACAATTGTCACCTGGGCAGGAAGTGAGAGTAACTTTCCCCAACAAGGGAATAGTCAGGAATTAAAAACCTAAAAGACAATCCATTGCTCTCAAGCCTTGCATGCTGGATTACTCCCGTGGGCCACCAGGCAGCGGCTCATCATCGGCGCAGGGTGTTCTGTTTGTGGATACAAAAGAAAGAAGCCGGGGTCACACTCCCACCAAAGGTATCCATGTAAGTAAAACTTTAATATAATGGACAGGCAACATAAAACACTGCCTAAGACCTCCTCCTCTGACGTCCATCACCCAAAACTGGGCTTAATTTGTTAAGCAAACATGTCAGAGCAGAGGTCTCAGGCGGGGCTTAATGTTACCTATCCAATACAATAAAACTTTACATACAAGGATACCTATGGTATGGCGCCAGATTTCTTCTCTCGGATCCAGCAATAAAAACCTGCTAGATAGTCTAACCTTTCCCCCCTTTTATAAAACTGAACAAATAGTTTGTGCTGAACTCCAGGTATAACGTATCCTGCATACTTACATTGGTACTTACATTGGTCCAACATGGCCCAACGTCAGTATGGATATGTCATACATTAGCGGCCCACACGGACCCTGTCAAGCACTGTAGAAGCTGGGGCAACTGGAGTACTGGCCACCATCTCCTGGGTCCTGTATGGTGTTGTGGTGAGCAGCTTCCCATCTGCTCTGAGAACACAGGGGGTCACTCGATTGGCGCGTCAGCCATTCAGGGAGCCCTAGTATTTTTATCAATAAATACAAAGCATTCTCTGATTAGACGAGGGGAGGATCGTGGTGTCACCACTTCTCGTCCAATCAGAGAATGTCTCACATTGATAGATAAAAATACTAAGCGTTCTCTGCATGGCCTCTGTGCTGATCGTGTGACCCCCTATGTTTGCAGAGCAGAGGGGAAGTTGCTCAGCGCAAGACCATGCATTATTTGGAAGTTCACAGCAAGCACTTTAGTAGCCTTGGCTACTACGGTGCTTAAAGGACCCCTGTGGGCCACTCAACTATATGCATACTGACATTGGAATGAGCTCAACCAATGTAAGTATGCTGAATAAGTTATATCTGAAGCTTAGCTTTAAGCTAACCTTTGAATTTTCCTAGCCCATGTAAAGAACAGCTACGCAATAACAACATATGAAAATAGTTCTAGGAAGCAGCATCATGCTTTTTAACTCAGTTGCAGGGTGCAATAGCCTGTAGCAAATGCTTGGCGCTACAACCTTGCAGCTCAATGCTCCTGCCTTTGTATCCAGGCCAAAGACTTTAACTTTATGGAATTTGTTTTTTTTTCCTGTGTTTGTGTGGGTTTCCTCTGGGGGCTCTGGATTCCTTAATCCAAAAAAACATACTGGTGGCACGTACAACAGTTGTAAAGACTCTAAAATAGGAGGTCCTTACATGGACAGAGGCTGATGAGAAGAGTTCTGTGCATTCTGTAAAGTTGGGACTAAATGAATACTGAAGATTAGAAACCAATCAGATTTCAATTGGTTATATTCAGTTCACTGCAGTGTAAATCCAGATTGGTTATAATAGACACTTTTAATTCAATCACATAGAAAAAATTGCACTTATACTTTAAGAAATATTTAGCACTGCACTGATTTAAGCGGTGGCTTGATAGGTTAGGGATTTGGGATCATTTTTGTTGATGTAGTCTGTATACATTATAATGGGCACATTGCCTTATTGAATAAGCCTGCTTGTGAATCTGAGAACAGCCATGTCACAAGTGTGCTCAATAACATCAAGAAGTATGCTTGTTTTACATGCGGGAGATAAGAATTAGCATCACGCATACGTTTATATAAGTCAAAAGAACATGTCCTATAGCCTTGTGTTCAATGTTTACAAATAGCACACCTGTATACTTGTAGATTGTATTTTCATCAAATTTCATCTTTTATCTAATTCTATAATTCAGATTAAAATATCAGGTAAACCTTTTATTTTAGGTTTTGCTAGATGCTAAAGAATTGAATCAATCATTGGTTTCTTTTATATCTCCAGGACTCCAGAGGTCCATTTTCCCCACCTTATTCTTGCCTTTGCTCTATTTGCTTTGGAGTCTCACTCCTTATGTTAAATCTAGAGAGTGTCATTATTCTTGCAGCATTTTGCATGATTTAAAGCAAATGAAAATCCAACAAAGAGTGAGAGACCATAACCTCAGGGATAGACCTAAGAATCCAAGTATAGCAATCACTCTATAAAAGCCCCTAAGAAATATCAACTTACCATCTACCATAAATGACATATAAGGGTCACCAAACATGTTATTCTATGAGAGCCCCCCAAAACTCAACTCATCATCTACCAGAAATGACATATTAGGATCCCTATACACGTTACTATCTGACTGTACAATCCTTGTACAACCCATTTTCAATTTACCAAAAAGATGTAATATGAGGATTTACCTAAACTATCTAATCAATCTGTATCCACTGAGACAGTCCCTTGTACTACATACTTGTTGGTAAATCTAAAGGACATTGTACAATCAGATTGTGGTGAGTTTTAGGGCCTGTTCACATGAGTTTCAGGTCCTGATCAGGTCCGGATCAGCAGACGCGGTGCTATGTGTTTTGCCGTGTTTTAGCCACGTTTTAGCCGTGTTTTTGATGCGTTCCAGTAAAAAAAAGAAAAAAACATTTGTTTTTTGCTGGAGTGGGGCTGCCAGTAAGTTAGCTGCATCGCAGTGCGTTTGTGACGTGTTTTTGATGCGTTTTGCGTTTCCTGACCGTACAAAATGTGACATGCAGTATTTTTCTGTCGTAACCTGAACGGAGTGCGCACGTGAGAACTGTAGCACATAAAACACATAGGGATACATTGGGATGCATTTTTAGTGCAGGAGTGTACGGATCAGGTCAGTACAGAAAACGGACGTCGTGTGAGCAGGCCCTTAGGGTGGGATGACCCTTAATGACCAAATAATTCTAACTCAGATCCTGCAGACCTGCAGTTAACAGAGCTGAGCGCAAAGGAAATTCAAACTCTAAGCACTCACATACGCCAGCCATTAAAGTGACTCTAAACTCAAAAGTTAAATCTTAAAAATGCATTAAAGTACTTTAACTATTAACAAAACTGTAGCTTATTGTGCATCACTCTGTAACTGTAGATCATCAAATCATCTCTGAATTGGTGCTGACACTGTCCTTCCTTCTGGAGAGTGGCTACTTTTGTTCCCCATGGTCCCTGTGTGTGTTGTAAAGTAGCCACCGCTCCAAGCTCGCTCCCATGATAGACTACAACTTCATGTTTAGTTTACTAATTTACATTGAGATTGTAGCCCATCATGGGAGTAAGTTCAGAGCGATGACTACTTTACAACACACACAGGGTCCATGGGGAACAAAAGTAGCCACCCTCCAGAAGGAAGGACAGTGTTAGCACCAATTCAGAGATGATTGGAGGATCTACAGCCAAGTGATACACAAATAAGATACATTTTTGTTAAAAGTTAAGGTACTTTAATGCATTTATAAGATTTAACACTTGAGCTTAGTGTCACTTTAATATGAATAGATGAAACATGCAAGCATTTTGTATTGCCTTATCACATGCAACAAGTGTTCAGAATACCTCATCTAAGCAAACTTCTAAAATCAACAATTTGATCCACTTACCTTGTCAGTTCCAGTGCTTATGTCCTTAGTTATTGCTGAACCCCTGTTATCCCTTGAGTCCAGCAGTATTCTCAGCTTGGTAGCCCATTATTACTCATTAGGAAGAAGAGAATTCCCGGGGAATAGTTGCAAACCTCACATTGCTCTGTATTAGTGTCACTGCAAGGAATCTAGTTCTGCCTGTTAGAAGCGCCTGCTTTATGTTTAGAAATAGGGCAGGCTCTGCACTAGCCAACCAGAGAAGAGCTCAGGAATCTATTCTTCCTGCTTTGCATACTTGCTATAAAATAAGAATGTTGTCCCTCTGCTTTCAGGCAAACCGAGAGATCCAAGTGTCTGTAATTAATTGAGTATCTATGTTCCCTGCTTGTGATTTCTCTGGTAAATTCCGTGTTACGTTCAACAGATGTGATTTATAAGGTGTGAAGTAAATGGTTAAACTTGCATTTATAATGAACGAGGCAGATGTATGAGACCGGTTTGGTTGGTTCATTTATTGACTATTTTAGATTGAATTTAGAACAGAGGAATCATTTGTGTCCTGTATTGGCCAAAGAGCCTGCTGCCACCGGTGTGGAAATTTACAGTAACCATGAACCGTGCCAGTCCCTGGAATGAAAACAAGGACACTGTGTAAGGAATAATGTCTAAGTGACCCAAAATATTGCTTAAAGTATTTCTAAACCCTCAGATCAAATAGCTGGATTTATATAGCTCTATTCGCTGTGCAGCATCACCAATTGTTTCCCGTATGCTCTATTGACTTATACTGGCCATACTATATGCTGTAATTAAACTTTTTTTTGTCGTTCAGCCCATGCGGCAAAATGAGAAAAAACTTTTAGCGTATGGCCCATACACTAATTGTTGTTTCTCATTCTGCTGCATAGGCTAAACAACAAAAAAAGTTTAAAGGAGAACTATGGGGTTAAGTCTTTTCCCCATAGTTCTCCTTAGGGTAACGGGAGGACACAAACTAGCGTCCTGCCGTCACCCTATGCTCAGTATACCGCGAGCTACAGCTCGCGGTATACTGAGACGCTGCAGTTGAAGCGGATCCCGACAATTGTGCCGGGATCCGCCCAGCTGCGTGACTGACAGCTGGCTCTGCCTATCTAGAGGCAGAGCCAGCTGTACCCGCCCCCTCCCCCGTCCGTTCCGCGAGTCAGCGCTGGCGGATCGGAGCGGGGAGGGGGGAATCCAGCCCCTCCCCTGTCACGGCAGAGAGCCGTAACAGGATCGAGAGGTGAGCAAACACAGGAAACTGTTCGCTCACCTCCCGATCTACTGAGCCAACCTGTGACAGTCTCGTTGTCACAGGTTGGCTAGAACTATGAGGTGAGTGAAAAGCACTCACCTCATAGTTCTCCTTTAATTACCCCCATCTATGCTAAACAGCATGGAAGGGGGAATCTCCCCTCTCCCTGCCGCTGGGCTACTGCATTCTGACAACTGGTGTACCACTGTCAGAGTACCTGCACAGTGACTGCAGCTGATTGGCTCCTTTGGTTGAAAAATCAACCTTTATCAAATGGAGGGGTGCCTATGAGGTCAATCACTGCTTGAATTTCGGCCAATTTAGCAGGACAGCAAAGCAGCAAAGATTAAATTCAAGAAACATATTTTTTAAATTTAGGCAGTGAATGACCAGCTTAAAAGCCATAAAAACTAAAGCTGGCCATTAACTGCCCGAATTTTGGGCGATTCTTTGTGAATCGGCTGAAATTTAAACCATGTGTGGCCCTGTCAGCACCCCATTGCTTGACCAACGTAATTTTTTAATTGACTTTGGTTGAAGGAGCTGGTCCAAAAATAATTAGCTGAAGAGCACCTGCATCCAATAATATGCACACATTGTTCAGTTTTTCAGCAGTCGCTGGAGCAGAGACATCCAATAATTCCCCCATCCACGAAGCGTGTGGGGCTAACCTTAGGTTCCAGTGGCACCCCTGTCAGGAGACTTGCTGTGTGGATAGGCACAGATGATTTGGGGCTAAAGCTGGCTATACACACATAGATTTCCCCAGCCACTTTAAACAGGAGTCGATTGTATTAAGCAACTGATGCCCTAGATTTTCCAAAACCTGACGATTGGCTGCAGTCACTGTTTGTCCAACAATTTTCCTCTTGGCTGCTGCTACAAATGTCAATTAAAAAATGTACTCTTGTCTAGCCGGGTGATGTTGACAGGGACACTCAAAGCTCGTATTTTGCCCGATTCCGTCAAAATTCAAGCTATGGATGGCCAGCTCACAAGTCTCACTCTCTTTCATGCTTCCCTGCTTGTTGCTGTCTGGAGCTGAAGCTGGACCTGGCAGTGTGTTGAGCATTATAGTCCATGAGCCATCGCATTCCTGACCGATAAGACCCTGGTAAGCTGTTGGTGGGTGCTACAATGACAAGGGGATGGTGCCCCTCACAACCAGGAAATGAAATAAGTCCCTGGCACTCCAAACTCCTTAGTGAAATCATCTCTATTAACGTTTGGACATGGTATTACAAAAATCGTAACGTTTCCGGGGCTGTGAAGGCTCCCTTCATCAGGCATGAAATGTGATGTATGCCTTATGAAGGGACCCTTTGCGGCCCCGAAACTTTGCAATTTTTGTGATACCATGTCAAAATGTCAATAGAGACGTTTTCACTAAGGAGTTTGGAGTGCCAGGGACTTATTTTATTTCTTGAGCGTGTTGTGCGTTGATACGTCATCTTGTAATCCACAACAGGAGCAGCTCAGGGTGACGATGCTTCAGGGAGACCCTAAAAACCAGCATTGTGCCTTTATAGCAGGAGGTTACTGAGGAAGGACTGGGAAAAGTCCCATATTTTATGTGCCTTATGGTTCATGTAATTTCTAACCATGAATTAGATTTTTGTTCAGAAAACAAATCATACATATTGTAATGTGCATGTGCTAGGCATAAAATAAACCTGTTTAGTAGGTCTGAGATTCCATTCAAGCAGCTGGTGTGTACAAAATTTTAAGGTCTTTTGAATGGAATTAGTTGACTCAATGATGGCAAGATCGAAAGCTCTGAGGGACGATTTTGAACAAATGTTCAAACTAATTTCTAAGGGCTAGTTCACAGCAGCCACAGTCTGTTCCGGCCCGATTGGGGCCGGAGCGCACTGGATCGCATTGCAACCTCAAGCCGCAATGCAATCGGGCATATGGGAACGTGTGGCACATCAATGCCTGCGTTCTCGTCCGGTCAGAAAAAATGCTGCAAGCACAATTTTTCTGACCGGACAGGAACACAAGCACTGATGACTGTTTTAGATAACCTTTTTGTTTAAAGAACCAAACCTATTCAGTTCAAAGGGAACCTATTGGGATGTCTGTTAGCCAATTGCAATATGGTGACCAACATTTTAAAAAAAGGTTCATATCTGATTACCAATCATTATTTTTAATGCAGAGAATGAGAAGTTTGGGGATCCACATCCATCGGTTGGGTTGGTTTGAGCAGAAGAATGCAGCAAGCCTTTGTGAAGTTCCATGTGAATGGAATGAGCAGATGCCTCACCAACTGTGGGATCTGTGAATGATCTGCCTGTCTGTGGCAACCCCTTTTCTGTTTTTATGATACACCAAAGAAATTCCCTTTCTATTTATGAGTTTTTTAAGACAACTCAGGTCTTAAATGTGTAGACCTCTTGGGGTTCTTGGTTAAAACAAGCATTTCCTTGGTAAATGTATCTAATGGAGTATAAGTATAATGTAATAGCACTGAGCAGCTTTGAGTTATACTATGTAGTGTCTATGATGTCAATATGTTTAGGTCTTTCCACATATATTGTCTAGGTGTAATCATGTTTTGTCTCATGACTTTCCTTTCCAGACAAGGTTCCTCACTTCAAAGCGAATATTTGTAATTACACACTGTAATCTGATTAGGAAACCACTGTCAAATTATCACATTATCTCTGGGATATTGATTAAAATTCAAGTTCCACATTATCCTACAGTCACTAATCCAACAGTTCAGCTTGTGAAGACACACAAAAACAAGAGATGACTGGTGCTTGTTCTGGATGGTCAGGTTAGGTGATGATGACTGCCAATAACAGCCCAGATGAATTCGGAATTGGTAGTTAATCTGGAATGTTTGGCTGATATCCATTTTCTCAGGGGCTGAAAAAGTCTTCTTTCCCGCCAGGGGCTTCCATGAGTAACAATAACATGGGTGCCCATAGGCATCTGTAGCACCCCCTAGAGGTGGATGAGGACCCCCAGATGGCCGGTGGGCCAGCATTTCACTTCAGGGCAGAATTCTTCACTCTTTGTGAGGTTGCAGAAGTTAGGTGCCAGTCAGTTTCCAAATGTTAACAGAGTTATTTAAGCACCATATAGCGCCTAAATAATAGTGCTGTATAGTCAATGCAAAAGAAAAGCTGCATAGTAGTTGCAGCATGCTTACCCTCTGGATGAGCCACCAGAGCGTCCTTTCTATGATCAAACAAAGGACAAAAAAGGGAAAAATAAGATTTTGGAAAATAATGTTTCTTCTTTTTTTTTGGGGGGGGGGGGGTGTCTTCTATTAGTCAGGAGGTGCTGCTCTACTCTCCTTACATGTAATGCATTGTATCACTTTCGCCTATGCTGTATACACCATACAGAGCTCAGTGAGTCAATACTGCAGTAAAGCATAGGGCATATCTAACTAAACATACAAAGGGATATTTGAGAGGCTGAAAGTTCCACAACAAATGGTCATCATTAGGATATCTATCAATATCTCTTATCCATTCCTAAATTGAATGACATGAGTGCCATGGGAACTGTTTCAAACTGCATCTTGGTTAGGAGCACACAAACTGTTCAAAGAGAAATGCCCTTTTCTGAGCAGAAAAGGCAATAATTGCTGAGCTGCCAAAGGTGGTTTTTACATGCTAGATTACTTTTAGCACTAATGAGCGCAGACAATTGTGGGCTTCAGGGGGGTAGATTACAAATCTTCGAAAGCCAAGATCAGCACGTAGCATACACCTGGGTTCAGGAGTGCTTAGATTGTACAAGGGTTTTTGTAGGATACAAGATTTATATTCCAGAAATAATAAATATTATTGTGCTGACAAGATCACTTTAATCCAAATTCATCCTCCAACCTCACACTTTGCCATATGGTAAAGACAGCCCTGCCATGCAAGTCCCACAAAACCAGAGTTTTAGTTTTAGTTGGTATGATAAATAACACCCAGAATCGTTATTTTGGCAACCTGGAATATTAACTTTATTAGGTTGTGATTTGTAAATGCAGTTTATTTCTGTGTTGGCAAGACATAAGCAGCTGGGAGTTTCATATATGGATGATGTAGTCAGGGCAACCGTCAGGGGGGTACGGCCGATACTCAAGTAAGGGGCCCGGGCAGCCTGAGAGGCACCGGAGGAAGCCGGGGCCCGCAAACTCGAGATCCTCACCTGGGGTGCTCTCTCTGTGCGGGCCTCCGGTGTCCCCCTGTCTCCACTGCAGTGACTGACTGCACATTAGGTTTTTAAAGATGGCCACCGCGAGTAGCGGCGGCCATCTTTAAACCTGGAAAGTGCCCACATCTCATTTAATATATTGCCGAAACGGCAATATGTTAAATGAAAATCATTCCCTGGTGGTCCAGTGGAGAATCAGTATGATCTGCATCTCTTGCTGATGCAGATCATACTGATCGCTCCCTCGTGGTGCCGCCACTGACAGGCAGGGAGCAATTAGTATGGTCTGCATCAGCCTGAGATGCAGATCACATTGATCCTTCATTCGACCATCAGGATAATCCAAGTGCTGGACCCAGGAATGCAGCCCCCCTTCCTGCAAAACAGGTAAGCAGGAGAGGGGGACATTTTTTAATTAACTATTGTTATTAGTTTATTAGTTGTGTGTGTGTGTTTTTATTGTGTGTTTTTTTAATGTGTGTGTGTGTGTGATTTGTTTATTAATTAAGCTATGTGTGTGTGTTTTTAATGAGTGTGTGATATGTGTGTTTCATTACGTGTGTGTGGTTTTTTTTACCACTTCACACGGGTTCATGTAAATGTACGTGCTCCGCTTGAAGTGGTTATACCAAGAATATGGCTGCTCCTGCCGCCGTGCTCTTGGTACTGTTTTAAGGCCTGTTCACACCACGTGGCAGTGCGTTACGGACGGAATGCACTGCATCGCATTGCGGCCAGCTCACTTTTTTGCCGGGCTGGAGGGGGCGTGGTGGGCCATTGAAGTGAATGGCACCGTAGCCACGCCCTCCGGCCGCAATGCGATCGCCCGCACAGATCGCAAGGCACATTGTGCCTGCAGTGTGTTTGGGTGCAGTGCGATTCAAATGTTGCAAGCACTCGAACACACTGCAGGCACAATGTGCCTTGCGACCCCGTAGCTTATGATGTATTGCGCTGTATATGTACCATCAGCTATAAAGGACCACAAATCCCAGCAATACATAATACACTGCATGTATATTGGATTGCTGGGATTTGTTGTATTACTCTATAGCTGGTGGTATATTCTGCATTGCGCTGTATAATGTATTATTGCTGGGATTTGTAGTCCTCTATAGCCGGTGCCATTCTGCATGCATTGCTGTATAATTTTACATTTCACTATATTGCACACCATACTTTTTTTTTTTGCTTCCACCGCTCCAAGCTTGACTGACATGATTGGCTCAGGGTTCTCTGTACAGCGCTGCAGTATATGTCAGAGCTATATACATGTATAATCATAGTGTGTGATTGTGGGGGGACATAAGAGTGTAAGACTGATGTAACTGGCTCAATGTTCTCTGTACAGCATTGCGGTATATATATGTATAATAATAACACTGTGACTGGCTCATCGTGGCGGTGGTGCGGGGAGGGGGGGTGGTCGGGCCTAAAGCCGTGTGAGGGGCCCCGAAATTTCTGAAGGCTGCCCTGGATGTAGTGTACACAGTTTGTGTGTCTTCTTACAGGGTACATATGAATACAATGTTAGTTTCACCTTCTTTTCATATTCAAACTACTAACAACTGAAAACCACTGTCAGTGATTGTTGAAATAACACTCAGGGTGCTGCCTTCTATCATAGCAGGCTTTCACAAACACTACCCTTTTGTTAACACTACTGACTAGGTTGTAAATCAATCACAGTTCAATTATGCTGATCACATGCAGTAACACGGTGTTCCCTTCAATAATGCATTCATTTTCACACTAGTTGTGGCCAAGAAGATCTACCCATTGACAATCCTTGAAGTGAATGTATAGTATTTCCAATGTTTTTATATGTATATATTAGATCAGCTTGATCAACAATAATTGCTACAATAATGCAACAATAAGGACTCTTCACCTTTTTATTGTCAGGACAATAATTTTCACACATGCAAATAGACACATTATGGATATAATTTACTAAAGACGCCCATAAAGACGCCAATGTATTTTCTGAAAGCAGAGGACCTACAGAATAAATCAAGGTAGTCCTTATTTTGCATACTGTAATATTTTCAGAGATTTTTATGAAATGTATATTTTCTATACAAATACACAAAAATAAATATAGTAACAAACAAAATAAATGATTTATTATACTTATGGATATAGGAATATCTCAAATGTGTGTTATTTTATTAGGTTTGTGGCTTTATAGATTTAATACTATAATTCAGTTTAGCTCAGAGTTGTTTTTGCAATATATAAAATCATTTTAATTCATGCAACCACAATATCATCATCCTTCTCTTCTTAAGGATCAGCTAGGTTGCACACAGATTTACTTTGGTAAGTGATCATGTCTAATAGCCAGAAGTTATGGTTACTGCCCCTTAGGCCTCATTCACACATGAAAAAGCTGGCATGTACAGCTCTGTGCTGCGTGGACGGCCGTACCGGGCAGCTCCCGGGAAGGACAGGTGCTGCGTGTGATTAGTACGCAGCCCCTGTCCTTCTCTATGGGAGTACGCGGCCGTATGCCGCCCTATGCTGACCCCCCCTGCACGTCCATGCGGGTGCGGGTGTCCGTACTCGTACGCTGACAGGATGGATCCTGTCTGCGTCCGAGCCGGGACACCCACACCCATACGAACCTGCACTCAGGGTGAGCGCAGGGAGGCGTACGGCCACGTACTCCCATAGAGAAGGACAGGGGCTGCGTACAAATCACACGCAGCACCTGTCCTTCTCGGGAGCTGCCCGATACGGTCGTGCACACAGCACAGAGCTGTACGTGCCAGCCTTTTCTCGTGTGAATGAAGCCTAAAAATTGACCCTTTATGTATCTTTATAAGACATTATAGTGATCTAGGATCATTGGTGGCATCTTTCGACACAAAAAGGGTTGGTCAAGATACTGACGCAGTAGAGGTTACAATGCAAACAAGGGCTTAAAATGGACCTCTAGGTTACTTCTCAGATTTGGCACCTTATGGACAAGTTTAGGTTGACTTTTACAGAAATCCTTGTACATGTTATTCTTAAAAGTGGAAGGGCTGAAAAAAATTAATTAGATCTAAGGAGACTGTACGACCCCTTTCACATGGGCCCCTTCAGTTCTGGTCAGCAAAGGAGTTGTTTGTTGACATCCTACAGTGGAAATTTCCTTGTCCTGGCCTACAAGCCCATTGACTTCTACAGGGCTTGTCTCCTAGCTGAGAGATGGAGGTAGATGAGTCCCTTTAAATATTGCATGTTGTTGCACTGCATAATCAGAACTTTTCCCACTTTTTAATGTACTCTTAGCTGTGAATTCAAACATGAACATGACAACAATATCATCCCATGGATAATACCTTTAGTAGGAACATTACCTGTATTACATATACCAAGTTACAATGGGCTTGATTGATAGTCCATGGGAACAATGACACATTTATAAAATATAATCTTTGGTGCGGGAACAGGTAAAAGAGTTACTGATGTGTCTACTAACATGATGCCATCTGTTTGTTTTCAGTATATGTCAGGACATATTTATTAAAATGGTCAGGTCTATTGAGCCAAGAGAAAGATCACATTAGTGAGCCTCCCAGTCAAGTGTTTTTCTTACAAGTTCCTATTGCCACACAATTTTATGTTTTAGGAAATACCTGCAAGGAATATTCGTAACAAACAGAATTCCCCAATGATCTGTTCGAATATCTTTCTTCATCTGGTAGCAATTAATATTATTTTATTTTTAAATTATCAAGATTCTAACATATATCACCCACATAAGAATACTTTTATAAATTGAGTCATTTTGGCAACATCTCTGAAATAGCTTTTTCCACAATGACATGTGCAATAAGTATAAAAGGCAACATGTTTTACATTTTGAAAGTAAGAGATCTGGTATAACCCTTGACCCTGCATCCTCCAAATCTACATTTGTGAGAGTCCAACTTTTAATTTGGCTCATAAACCAACTTTTAGGAAATAAAAGATGTCTGCAGACACCTAGAGCTGCCTATGCTCTGTCCAAATGCTAGGCTGTTCTGACCTGGCAAAGCTTTAGTAATTTCTAGAGTAATAATCAGACTTCGTTGTCTGCTGGTTCTAAAGGTGGCCATACACCTGCCAATTATCGTACAATAATCGGCAGGTGTATGGAAGGCGTGCGACCGTTTCTACTGTACGGTCGCACGTCTTTTGTCTTACGAGCAGGCTCGAAATGTTTTTTTAATTACCTTACAACCATTGCAAGACAGAAGTCTTGCGATGGTTGTAAGGTGTATGGCCAGCTTTACTCAGCACTGCAGTTCAACTCACGCAATAGCCCGCACCTTCCCTTTATCGTAGTGCTTAAGTAGACTACAGGACATTCAGTCTGATCATGCCCTGGATCAAGGTCTATTCGATTATTCATGCGTTGTATTATTTCCGGGGAAATATTTGGACTGCATTTGTGCTCAGCTTATCTGTGCCCATTCTGATCATTTGCCCTGTTATCTCTGATATTGTTAGTCATTGCTTGTCTACATATTTGGAACATGAACAATGTTTAGGATCAGTTAGTATACTGCTAGCTCTGCTTCTCTCTAATGTTTGCTCTGGCCATTTTTTTTTTGAAGACTTACACTGCTGTAGCATCTGTTCTGTGTTTTAGTCAGCTGTTACCCCGTGACACAGTGGGTCCACTGAACTCCCTGGTAGTATCAAGCTTGCCTGCTTCCACCCACACATTCCTCATTGAAACAGCCCATCATAGGACTGGGCCAATATAGATGTATGGGGCAGGAAAGAAGCATTTATGTTCCAACCCTAACAGGAAGTGCTGGAGCTCTGCTTGATTGTATGGACCAGCATTCGGACACAGCAGGGACATTGAACACTGCTGTATGAATGTGTCGGCACCTCCGGGTGCTAGCAGTTTTTTTTGTAACTTGACCAGTCACTTTACACTTAACTGTCAACAACGTAACAATAAACCAAACTTCTCTTAACCATAAGGCTAGTTTAACCCTTGAAACACCCCTAAAACTCTATTACTAAAAATACCACCTTACAGACTCCAAAAAAGTCCTGGATGTTACACCAAAAAATGTTACACTGTGAATGCCTTCGCTTATATCTTCAGCACTGTTAACAAATGAATTGGCGATAGAACTATGGTGGGATTGGGTACAGTTAGATTAGAGGGGTTGGTGTTCAGGTTTGCTTTAACACTACTGTGATGATGAATGGAACACCTCTGGTAATGAGGAAGTGCTCAAACTCCAGCTGAAAATTATGATGTGTTCATCTGTGGCAGCATTTATGACACAGTGCAGAATAACGATTAGACGGAACACCTGGTTAGTCAGTTACTGGGAATAGAAAGGAAACTAAATATATGAGGCTTGCTTCCGAGATAAAAGACAGCTGGGCAGGAACAAACATACACACCTTCCTGGCCACCTTTCAGCTTTAACCTAAGCCCGTCAGTATTTCCATACACTGCACTGCTTCAAACGACCCTTTATTGTAGCTCGAAAAGATGGTGAAGTGGCAAACTGGATTGGCGTTCCTGTTTTTGGAGCTATTTCCAGAAAAATATAGTTGCCCCAAGAAAAGTATGAACAGCAAGCACCAGGTATTCCCAGTGCTGGAACCCAAAACAGGTATCTTTCAGTGCAGAGAGGGTGGTCTTCAGGATAGGAAAGGCAAGTATGTAAACAAGAGATGTCTGGGTTTCTGGACGCCATATGAGCAGCTTTTAATTTCTTAAAGTGACAAAGTATCTTTCATTTTACATTATGGAGGGTCAGTGTTACAGGGAAGGTTATTGGTCAGGTAGCTTGGGGAATCTTGTGCAGAAAACTAAGAGCGACAATCTTCTGTCCTTAACACTGAATATATTGATGATTTCTTACAGTGCCAATTTTGCATATGTGCAGGTAAATTTTGGTCTCTATAGGTCACTGTCAATGGCCACCCCATCCCCTGGTCCCCATGACCCAATTACAGTTCCCCTTTACTCATGAATGTAACCCAAAACTCCAAGCCACTCTTATGTGCTAGGTGTCCATTCAGCCGCTATGCGATTCCCCAATGCTCATGCATTGATCCCACCACTCCACACTGTCTACAGCACCAGGTTGTTGCAGCCTTTCAAGACCATGGTGCCACAAGCTGCCCATCCAAACGCCATCCTATTTCAGGGTGTCCACGTGTAGATCCTTGCAATCCACACCACCTACCTGCAGGGCAATGGGTAGTTGGACCAACAGCTGAGGCCCTCCACAAAGTCTGGGTGGCCATGCTGCAGGCCCCCTTCCTGCTGTGACAGAGCACCCCTATTGGATTCAGCATCCCATGCGGATTCCCCCCTCTGACAAGCCATCGTAATCTGTTGGTTGGGACTGTTGGAAACGTCCAACGTGACATATTTAACTCTTGCTGCACTATATAGCTGCCCCTGTGGTTCTGCTAAATTGTCCTCACTGCACCATATTACTGCCACTAACATTCAGCTGCATTGTCCTTGCTGCACCATATTACTGCTACATTGATTCTGCTAAACTGTCCTGGCTGCACCGTATTGAGGCCACCCTGCTTCTGCTGGGCTGTTCCTCCTGTCCCATATTGCTGCCAATACAATTGTGCTAAACTGTCTTTGCTGCACTGTATTGCTGCCACTCTGATTCTGCCCTAGACAAGTTCAGTCGCTGGACACAGCACACTCGCTTTATCCAGCTTTTGACATGTTCCGCTATTAGCGTAGCAGGGAAGCTGGGGTCTCAGGTGGGCTTTGCAGGGTCTCAGGGGGGCTTTGCTAGAGTGTTCAGGTTTCACTTGAAGAAAAGGTGGCAACCTTAATGATGGTGTCACTGGGTGCAGGATGCACCCCCCTTGTGAAGCCACTGCCCCAATACATTACTATTAGCCTGTGACTTTGATGGGCTCCCACACTCTAAAACAAGCTGCAGATTTTCTGCATGCATCTAGCCCAGCAAAAAGACAAAAGGGTCACTTTATAGCTAGTTAAGCAGAAGCATATTGGAACATTAAATAAAGATTCCCAGCACTCAGCCTGCACTGTTAGCCAACAGAAGACTTTATTTGCTGTATTTATTCAAGTTGCTGACATTTTTACAGCATTTTTGCAGAGAACAATGAATCATTTGCTTCATTTGCATGCACATAGCAGCTCACCAAAGAATGTCCCTAACACATTCATATACACATTTTAGGCTATTTCTGAGACATCACCATAGGCATAGGGTGTGTTAGGAAGTTTTGCAGAAAAGCCCTGGAGGTTTGCTTCGAAAAATCATTCAAGTGGAACTAAAGTTTGTTTTTTTGTCCCGAGAGTTAAAAAATAGTGCATGCATACTTGCAAAACTATGGGGCCTGGCTATTAAAAAAAAAATTGCATAGCTCTTACTCCAGCAAAACCGCATGTACATTTGTTCTGTGTGAATTAACCAGCTATTGCGAGAAATGGGACACAATCAATTGTCCTTAAGCCATTTTGCACGACCTCTGCACACTCAATTGTATTTATTTACATAAACTTGATCCTATACACATATAACTAATGAAGCTTCCCTTATTAAAGATGGCGGCTCGAGCATCACATGACTCTCACAAAAACCGTAACAACACGCCCTAAGCTCCCAGCATTCGTCTTTTCGGGATCAGACTACATTTCCCAGAATGCCTTGCTCCAGGAAGCAAGGCAGCGGGCCAACCAGTCTCCTTGGGATGTCACGTGATCGTACTGACACGGGTCCCTCGATGACGATGATTGACCCTTTCCCGTCCGGAGAGTGTTGGTGACAGGTGAGGTCTCGGTTATTATTCGTGACATCAGTCATGTTATCTGTAGGCGAGGAGGCCTTCCATTAATCGGGAGGTGGGATTTTAGTCTCGAGGAGTTCTGTGTGGTTCACAGGCAGAGCACCATGCTAGAACCAGCAGGCACTGCAACAGCGTGGGACATGGAGCATGCTGGGACTTGTAGTTCCATGATTTCTTAGGCTCTGTAGGGGTTAATGACTCATTCACGGCTGTGTTTTTATTGCCAGCAGGTCGGACAAAGTGCAAACAACGGATCGCGTTTATTATTTCTATGATGGTGAATGGTGTTGTAGATCAGACTGAGATCCTGCAAAAGTTCTGTCATTGCTGAGTAATCAGGAGTGGAAAATCAGTGATTTCAGGCAGACGACACTTTGATGAAAAGCTGCATGAAATCAGAGCTGTCTTCAGTAGTAAATGGCCTACCTATGGGCAAAACAACAGCAGAAACCAGTATATTTGGGATTTTCTGTCACTTCTGTAAAATGTCCAACTCCAGGCAAAGAAAAAAGGACCCTTCCAGTGGCCCCCACCCCCACAGCATGGATTAAATATTTGTCAATTCTAGCGGAGGAGAAGAACTATGGGGTAAGTGCTTTTCCCCATAGTTCTCTAGGGTCACGGGAGGACATATACTAACCTCCTCCCATGACCCAAAGCTCAGTATATAGCTGGTTATTGCCCGCTATATACTGAGAGTGCCACAGCCGGGACGGATCCCGACAATGCTGCCTGGATCCACCCAGCTGCGTGAGTGCCCGCCCCCTCTGCCGTCCGTTCCTCCACTCAGCGCTGGAGGATCGGAGAGGGATGGGGGGAATCCCTGCGGGGAGCGGTGACTGGCAGTCACTGCAGGGAGACGATCAGGAAGTGAGCGATCAACGGTATGTGTTCGCTCACGTCCTGATCAATAGATAGAGTTGCCACCTGTCCCAGATTCACCTGGCCAGTCCGAGTTTTGAGTCCTGTATGTGCTGTATCTGGCTTCGGCTTTGCCTGAAACCCGGAAACAGCTCATACAGGACTCAAAACCCGGACTGGCCAGTTGAATCCGGAACAGGGTGGCAACTCTATCAATAGAGCCGACCTGTGACAGCTTCTTTGTGACAGGTCGGCTCTAAATATGAAGATGAGTGGAAATCACTCACCTCCTATATCTCATTTAAGGAAGAACTCCGGGCAAAACTTTTATTAACTCTTGCAGTGGGGCAACCCCCACCCCCCACACTGCACTGCAAGGGTTAACTGCTCGTTTTTGTTTAAGTGCTAAAATAAAAAAAAAGTTATACTCACCCGAAGCGAAAAGCCGGCTTGCTCTTGGACTGGTCCTTCCAGCCTCTCTCCCCCCCTCCGCTGGTCCCACAAATCATTACGTTCTATACACTATGTATAAACATGAGGATGTTGAGGGACATTCCAATGGTGCAGCGGAAGAGGAGAGAGGTTTCAGACACCACAGAAGCAGGGAGGCGGCTCAGAGGTTTGGGTGAGTATAACTTTAGCACCTAGACCAAAACGAGCAGTTAAAGGAGAACTATGAGGTGAGTGATTTTTACTCACCCTCATAGTTAGAGACGGACGTGTGACATTGAAACTGTCACAGGTCGGCTCTATAGATCAGGAAGTGAGCGAACACATACCGTCGCTTGCTCATTTCCCGATCATCTCCCTGCAGAGAGCCCTGACTGTCACTCACCGTTCCCCACAGCAGGGATTCCTCCCGTTCCCGCTCCGATCCTCCAGCGCTGATGGGGGGATGGAAGGGGGCGGGCACAGCTGGCTCTGCCTCTAGATAGGCAGAGCCCGCTGTCAATCAGCCAGCTTAGTGGAATCTCAACAGTTGTCAGGATCCGTCCGGAGGCAGCGCTCTCAGCATACAGGGGACAATAGCCTGCTATATACTGAGTTTTGGGTCACGGCAGGAGGTGACCTTAATGAGAACTATGGGAAAAAAGGTTACCCCATAGTTCTCTTTTAACCCTTGCAGTGCGGGAGTAGCCCCATTGCAAGGGTTAACCAAAGTTTTTCCCGGAGTTCTGCTTTAAGGTATAATACTTTCCTTGCTCTGGCAGGCTCCCTTCACCCCTATGAAGCCTCTCCTCTAAGTCACCCTGGATGGCGATTGCACGCTGACACCATCAAGTACCATGTAGGTGAGGCTAGCGAGGGACCGCCCACAACCCAGAGCGTCAGAAAGAAAAGGAGAGTGCTGGAGTAAGGTAAGCAGTATAAAAGACCCGATCAATGTGCAATCCGATGAAAACGTTAATACGGTGCACGATGACTTGTAGGACGTGGCCATTTATACAATTGTACCAATCTCATTCGATTTGCTGCATCACCTCCATTCCACCATTTTAGAAGTTCCTTCTGTTTGGAGATGATGTAAATATGTAATACAATGTGATGGATCACCTACGATACTTTTTTTGTGGCAAATCGATTGAGGTCCCGTTCATACCCAATGCGTTGGGTCTGCGCTGGTCGTTTTTTCCAGCGCAGCCGCGACGCAAGACAAGGCACTTTTCCTTGACCCAGATGGGCATAGTGGACACCTCTGCATTCCTGTGGTGTGCGCTGTGGTAAAGTACAGTATGCAGTCCTCTTGTCATCGCACCGCAATGTGCCATTTCAATAAAGTTCTACAAAAAAAAAAAGGAAACAGTGCGATGTGCTGCAATCAGCACTGTTCTGGGCACATCAGTAACCGTGCGGTGTGGTGTGGCTGCTGGTGTGAATGGGCCCTTAAACTGTCCTTTATGCTTGTAGCACGTCAATAGAAACGCTTCAGTATCTTGATCACAGTCCATATGTTTATTATTGATAGTATAGTTCAGTGGTGGCGAACCTTGGCACTCCAGCTGTGCCAAAACTACAAATCCCAACATGCATCTGCCTCTGGGAGTTATGTCTGTGGCTGTCAGAGCCTTGCAATGCCTCATGGGGCTTGTAGTTCCAAAACAGCTGTAGTGCCAAGGTTCGCCACCACTGGTACAGTTATTGACATATATGTGGCCACCATTACTCTTTATTCCTCCACCAGGGGAACGCTAATGTAAAGGAGTGGGCTCTGATGTGAAGGGAGTGGGCTCTGATGTGAAGGGAGTGGGCTCTAGTGTGAAGGAGGGGGCTCTGATGTGAAGGGAGTGGGCTCTGATGTGAAGGAGGGGGCTCTGATGTGAAGGAGGGGGCTCTGATGTGAAGGAGGGGGCTCTGATGTGAAGGAGGGGGCTCTGATGTGAAGGAGGGGGCTCTGATGTGAAGGAGGGGGCTCTGATGTGAAGGAGGGGGCTCTGATGTGAAGGAGGGGGCTCTGATGTGAAGGAGGGGGCTCTGATGTGAAGGAGGGGGCTCTGATGTGAAGGAGGGGGCTCTGATGTGAAGGAGGGGGCTCTGATGTGAAGGAGGGGGCTCTGATGTGAAGGAGGGGGCTCTGATGTGAAGGAGGGGGCTCTGATGTGAAGGAGGGGGCTCTGATGTGAAGGAGGGGGCTCTGATGTGAAGGGAGTGGGCTCTGATGTGAATGAGGGGGGGCTCTGATGTGAATGAGGGGGGGCTCTGATGTGAAGGGAGTGGGCTCTGATGTAAAGGGAGTGGGCTCTGATGTAAAGGGAGTGGGCTCTGATGTGAAGGAGGGGGCTCTGATGTGAAGAGGGACTCTGATGTAAAGGTGAAAGTCCATGGTCCCATTGCACTCCTGACCGCCAAATCCCTTTGATGAGGGGGCTCTGATGTGAAGGGGGGTACTGATGTGAAGGGAGGGGGCTCTGATGTGAAGGAGGGGGCTCTGATGTGAAGGAGGGGGCTCTGATTTGAAGAGGTAACTCTGATGTGAAAAGAGGGGAGTGGGCTCTGATGTGAAGGGAGTGGGCTCTGATGAGAAAGGGGAGCCCCATTTTTTGTGTTTTTGCATGGGGTCCCCCTTAAAAAGCATACTAGACCCCTGTCTGGGATAAAGGACTGGAGATGGATTTTGGAGGGGACACAAATGGTTTTTACATTGTAGACTGGGGTGTCTGGTGGTTTTGCACACTTTTAAAGGGTGTCATGACTGAAAAAGGTTGAGGCTGCTGTATTGCTCTGTACATCTGTGATTGAATGGCTCAGTCTCGGAGTCTCCGGAGGCACGGCAATTATTCTGCTGAGAGTTTCCTAAGCTGGCGCTGCCATGGCACCGTGTACACAATGGAGGGTGATGGGAGACTCATACCTGTGTGCCCGGCGTCTCTGCCCCCCTATTGTTTACCTGCTGTCTTAGCAGCATTACATCAGCGACTCTTCATGGTGACAGTGAGGAGTCCATTGAGAATTAGGAGGAGACAACTCGAGGCAGATGTAATAGACAAAATTTAAAGAGCAACTTTACTCAAATCAAGGCGTCATTCTCTCTAAGGCAATAAATATGAAACAGAGGGAAGGGAAGCTCGAGAAACAAACACAAATTCTATAACACGGGATTCTGTTAATAGCAGGAAAACTGTTCTATCAGTAAAATAATGGAGATGAATGACGGTCCGCTTTACAGCTATTTCAAATGCTGATGAAATCACTTACAATGGATGCTGCTCCTGGAAGTGGATCTGGATTCATTATTGAAAACATTCTGAGAGTTTAATTGCAGCTCTGCAATCAGTAAAACTTCATTAAAGCTGAACTCCAGGAAGGATCTATTTTTTAAATGTACATTGGGCCAGCTAGGCTACATGTAATGACTCATGTGTCACATCTGCAGGGCGGCCGGGGATGCTGAAATTGAGTAGCAGTCTGTGCTACATACAGTAATAGAGAGGAGGGGCGGATGACATTATGATTGCCATCTTGTCCAGTCAGAGAACACCTTATACTCATTAAAAGAAAATTACAAAATGTTTGCTCAATGGTGGAAGTACGGGACCGAGCAACGCCCTGGCTTTCCAGCAGCACCCAGAACAGGACAGCACTGACTATATGTAGCCATGAATGGCAGTGCAACACACCGACTCATGTAACATGCATTAAAGGAGAGTAAAATGTACTCTTCCCAATACCTGGAGCTGGCATGGGACACTGCAACCATCACATGCCGGCCCTAAGGCCTTGTTCACACCAAGCGCGGAGCAGGTGCAGAGCAGATCAGTTGCATCAAAACTGCTTCCAATGTATTCCAATGGTATTTTTTGCTCCAGTTCACATCGCAGCGTGCAGTTCCAGAGCAGGTGAAAAAACTGCAGCAGGCCCTATTTTAACTGCTCTGGATCTGCAAACGCATCAAAAACGCATGCAAATGCCTGGAACGCTCTGAAAGCCCATTTTAAACTTTAAAAAATATATATATATTTTTTTTTAGCCAAAAACGCGTCAAAAACGCATCTAAAAGACAAGCGTGCGTGTGCAGAAACCTGAACGGATCTGCTCTGCATTTGGTGTGAAGAAGGCCTAAATACCAAGAGCTGATCAGTGAGCTCTCAGTCTCCTCCCTGCAGAAGGCAGTGACTGACGGTCATCGCAGGGATCCGCCCTCCCCTCACTATTCTTCCAGTGCTCATTGGAGGGACAGACAAGGGAGGGGGCGGGCACAGCAGGCTCTGGCTCTAGAGAGGCAGAGCCAACTGTCAATCAGCCAGCCAGGTGGATCGTTCCCGGCTGCAGTGTGGCTCTTTAAAAGCAGATCAGCAATGACAGCCCCCCCCCAACCCATATTTATGTTCAGGCTGGTTCCATGGAAGTACTGTGCCATACATATCTATTA
Source organism: Nanorana parkeri (assembly GCF_000935625.1). Lineage (NCBI taxonomy): Eukaryota > Metazoa > Chordata > Amphibia > Anura > Dicroglossidae > Nanorana > Nanorana parkeri. The sequence continues at coordinate 76,746 of NW_017307526.1, read as the reverse complement.
CACATCCATATGAACCAGTCCTGAGCTTGATCCATCTGGGTAATGATTGTGAGGTTTATTATATTGTAATATTATTGTTATGTATTGCAGAGATGAAAGAGCTCATGTTATGAAAACATCAGCATTCCAGGGTGCCGAGGAATCAAGTTTTTCCCAGTCTGTTCTCTTTCAGAGCGCGGTGTAGAAAGTCTGGAACGGTGTGTGTGTGGATACACATACTCTGACTACTTCAGCTGTTATACCTGTGGCATCAAGAGTAGCCCTTTCCTCCCAGTTGCATTGTCCCTGGCCCACCCCTTCCATTCATTATATTTCAGTTCTTTCAGTCATGGGGGTTCTGCACGTGGGCTTTATCTAGGGTGGTCTGCATGCAAGAGTAGCCTGTTTAGAAGCACCCGCTCCTCCAGACTGACATCCACCTATCGAGACATTTCAATATTTGCATACCTCCTCCCAGAAGCCAGCTCACCGCTTGCATCATAGCTTAGGGTTCTTGAGAGAAGTATTGAGGCGGGGTGCTGTGATGTATTCAGGAAGCTATGGACAGCACCCTGCTAGCACCTCTCACCAGTCATGATCTGCCCATATTAACATCACTGGGTGTAAAATAAGGTATGTAATGAATGTAATTAGGAAGGTGATGAGTGAAGTAAAGGGGAAACTAGGGAAGGTGACATAAAAGTAGATTCAAATTCAGTTGTAAGCTCAGGAAAAAAGAACTGAGCACAAGTTACAGCCAGAAAATATACAAACTAGTTAGGGATTAATCTGATATTTAATGATCAGAGAACACAATTTGGAAGCTATTAGGACTCTTTAATAACCCTTTTGCTATTCTTCTCCTTTCTGTTAGCGCAAATGACAGAAGGATAATAAAGTGAGCTAACAGAGAAGTACATTTATATATCTTCTATGTTATTCCTTATGCTATAAATAACAGTTGCATTTTATTGTTTATTATGACTTAATGTGCAAACCGTGCATCCTATTTATATTAGTTTGCCTCTGTCTTTCCCTCTAATATACACTATATTGCCAAAAGTATTGGGGCACCCCTCCAAATCATTGGATTCAGGTGAAATTTCCTTGCTACTAAATATTTCACGGTCACCTGTTAGTTGTATTATAACAAAGTGGAAGCAACTGGGAACAACAGCAACTCAGCCGCGAAGTGGTAGGCCACATAAAATGACAGAGCGGGGTCAGCGCATGCTGATGCGCACAGTGCGCAGAAGTCGCCAACTGTCTGCAGAGTCAATAGCTACAGACCTCCAAACTTCATGTGGCCTTCAGATTGGCACAACAACAGTGCGTAGAGAGCTTCATGGAATGGGTTTCCATGGCCGAGCAGCTGCATCCAAGCCTTACATCACCAAGTGCAATGCAAAGCGTCAGATGCAGTGGTATAAAACACGCCGCCACTGGACTCTGGAGTGATGAATCACGCTTCTCTGGCAATCGGATGGACATGTCTGGGTTTGGTGGTTGCCAGGAGAACGGTACTTGCCTGACTGCATTGTGCCAAGTGTAAAGTTTGGTGGAGGTGGGATTATGGTGTGGGGTTGTTTTTCAGGGGTTGGGCTTGGCCCCTAAGTTCCAGTGAAGGTAACTCTTAAGGCATCAGCATACCAAGACATTTTGGACAATTTCATGCTCCCAACTTTGTGGGAACAGTTTGGGGATGGCCCCTTCCTGTTCCAACATGTCTGCGCATCAGTGCACAAAGCAAGGTCCATAAAGACATGGATGAGTGAGTTTGGAGTGGAGGAACTTTACTGGCCTGCACAGAGTCCTGACCTCAACCCGATAGAACACCTTTGGGATGAATTAGAGCAGAGACTGCGAGCCCGGCCTTCTCCTCCACCATCAGTACCTGACCTCACACATGCGCTTCTGGAAGAATGGTCAAACACTCCCATACACACACTCCTAAACCTTGTGGACAACCTTCCCAGAAGAGTTGAAGCTGTTATAACGGCAAAGGGTGGGCCAACTCAATATTGAACCGTACGGACTAAGACTGGGATGCCATTAAAGTTCATATGCGTGTAAAGGCAGGCCTCCCAATACTTTTGGCAATATAGTGTAATTTTGTCCAGGCAGCTCTAGGATGTGCACAGCCCTCCTGGACAATGTTAGTTGATGTCATTATGGCTGGTAACGCTCTGCTCTTTGGAAAAAGCAGTTTTTCGGATAGGATGTCTCATCATGTGATGTAATCATCATGGGGATGGTTTAAAAAATTCCACTCAGCCATACATTGGCCAAATGCCATTCACATGGAATTCCGGCCACTAGATGGAGCCAGGGAGCTATTCCTAATTCCTATTCTTCTCAGCTCCATCTAGTGGCAGAAATGCCATGTGAACTTCATTTGCCCAGTGAATGGCTGAGGGGAAGTTTTATAAATCTTCCCCTAGGGGTTTATTTGCTCTTTCATATTCTGATTTCTTGTTTTCTCTGCAGTCAGATGGGACGATTTAGGAAACACCTCTGCAGATTGGTGCTAGATTACGTTGATCAAAGGTATTCAAAAGAACTTGGAGACCACTGGCCTACCATCAGGTAAGTAAAGTGCACCTCGACTGTAAAATTAGGTCCCCTTTAATTACACAGTTCTGTACTAGGAAAGCAAGGTGTTGATCTGAATGGCTGAGGGCTAATTCACACCAGCCCCAGTGCGTTCCGGGCCGATTCGATGCCGGAACGCACTGGTTTGCATCCAGGCTGGCTCACGGGCAGGAGGGGGTGTGGCGATGCTCCCCCTGGCTGCAGTGCAATCGCTCGCACTGGAACACGTGCCTGTGTTCCGGTCCGGTGCGGTCAGAAAAAATTGTGCATGCAGCATTTTTTCTGACCGCACCTGACCAGAACGCAGGCATTGTTGTGCCCCGCGTTCTGGGGTGGGTGATCGCACTGCGGCCGGAGGGTGTAGCTGCAGTGCCATTGACTTTAATGCACTGCCATGCCCCATCCCAGAACGCAGTGAGCCGGCCGGGATGCAATCCAGTACGTTCCAGCACTGAATCGGGCCAGAATGCTCTGGGACCTGTGTGATCTAGCCCAGAAGATCTTACGTAACAGCTAGAAAAATAAGGCTGTGAAGCAGGGAAAGGCAACCTCAACACTGCAGCTGTTGTGGAAATACAAGTCCTATGATGCAGTGCAAGACACTGACAGCCACACACATGACTCCCAGAGTCACAAGCATGATGGGATTTGTAGTTTCACCACAGCTTGATTTCCAAGGCTGCCTATCCCTGCTCTAAAGCATCCGGTTTCTTTAAGTGAGCATGTGGGGCCCTGACATTAGCAGAATTTTAAAGTGGACCTATCACATAAGTCAGGGTAGAGGAATCACATTATTATTGAGCATGAAAAGATACCTCTCTCCTTCCCGTAATCAAGATACACCTCTCCCATTCTCTTTTATGTGATCTAAACCTTATGGAAGGGGTCACAGGGGTTTCAGGTTTCATTACTGGCTGTTCCCCTGTCAGGGAAGTTTGCTCTCAATACCTCTCCCTAATGCCACATAGGAAATGAGAAAGAAAGATCCAAATGGTGACACAGACAGCAATATACAGTCAACATCGGTCCTTCCCTACAGGATTCTCTCCGCAGGGGCATAGAAAATAGTAATAACCTCCATTAAATCTCTTCTTTTTTTTACTTGTCTTCAGGGAGGTGCTCACAGACCCTGGACTCTGGCAGTATGCTGTTCTTTTAAACAATTACCAGAACACTGTGGAGACAGAGAAGCATTTGCTTACACTAGGATACCATATATTGTCCAATGGGAACTGTTCTAACAACGGAGAACAGATAAAATGCTATATTAATGGGAAACCTGGAAAGTTTCCTTCTCAACGACATCAGACTGGAAAGATCAAAGACTACTATATACTTAGTGCCTCGTCACTTCTCCCAGTGCTGACGCTAGATGTCAAGGATGGTGAGATGGTCTTGGATATGTGCGCTGCTCCTGGAGGAAAGTCTGTAGCAATTCTGCAGTATGCATCACCAGGTAACTGCCATTGATTTCTACTGTATATTTTTTTTTTATACATGCCAGCAGGCAAGTATCAGAGACTAGGGAACATGCCACAGTAGATGGCCAGACATTGGGGACATGCTGCAGGAGACAGCCAGAGATTGGGGACATGCCACAGTAGATGGTGAGATACATGGGACATGATGTAGGAGAAGACCAGAGAATGGAAACACGCTGCAGAAGATGGTTGGAGACTGGGGACATGCCACAGGAGATGGTGAGATAATAGGGACATGATGCAGGAGATGGCCAGAGAACAGGAACATGCTGCAGGAGATGGTCAAAGACTGAAGACATGCTGCAGGAGATGGTCAAAGACTGGAGACATGCTGCAGAAGATGGCCAGAGACTGGGGCCATGCCACAGGAGATGGTGAGATACAAGGAACATGATGCAGGAGATGGCCAGAGAATGGAGACATGCTGCAGGAGACGGACAGAGACTGGGGGCATGCTGCAGGAGACGGACAAAGACTGGGGACATGCCGCAGGAGACGGCCAGGGACTGGGAACATGCAACAGTAGAGGGTCAGAGAAAGTGGACATGCTAGAGTAGATGGCCAGAGACAGTGGACATGTTGCAGGAGATTGGAAGAGGTTGATGATATGCAACAGCAGATGGCCACAGACATGGGGACATGCTACTGTAGATGGTCAGATACTGTGGACACTCTGCAGTAGATGGTGAGAGACTGGGGACATGCTACAGGAGATGGTCGTAGACAGTGGACATGTTGCAGCAGATTGCTCCACATTTGATGGTACCCACAAGTGTTTATGACTAAAATCCCTTATATAACCTATATTCATTTAATCATGTCACTGTCCACCTAACCTAATTTCCTTATGACTATTTTTTTTCTTATTTACACACATGGAAAGTATGGTAACATTGTTTACAAGTCTTAACCACTTCTAGGCCCCTCTGACCCAGCTCCAGCAGTGATGTCAGTGTATCAGTCACGATGCGACAGGCTCCCCCTTCCCTTTCGGAGAAGGAAGAAATGAGGCCATAAGAAAGAGGCAATGAAATGTACTAATATACAGTTCATGCCATAACATAAATACTGTATGTGTTTTCTTGGTATCCACAATTGAATAAAAGTAGTATACGTCCTTAGGCAGGGGTGAAAAAATTAATATGGAATTCAGGAGCCAGTCTGTCTAATCCAGTAGCCAGCAGGGTTTATTAGGAGTCAGCTCCATTGACAACAATTAGGGAAAACCTCAAGAGTTTAAAAAACAAAACTTTAAAATCTGTTGACACAACTTCAAGTTGTGCACAGATCATACTGGCATGTTTTCCAGATAGCATCCACTTGTTAAGGACCAAGTAGTCGGCCATTTCCATACAGTTGCAATCAAATACTCTATACAATAATCTACATAAACAACAGGTAACATAATAAGCATACAGTATATACTGTACAATGTCAAAAACATGTATTTGCATACATATAGGAAAAAGTACATTGTGTTCTTTTAGCTTCTATTATCTACAAAATGTTCAAATAAGACAAGACTCTGAAAGACAGAATGCCACCTCAGTAGCCTGCACAAACACTTAAAGCCACAAGCCAATCTGCAGACACCGTAAAAATGGGAGTCATCGGATTCACCAGAAGTGAACCTCGCAACAGTGATAGCCCAGAAAATATCCCCTTATCCCAGATGGAAACTTGCCAACAGGGCAAAGCCAGTCAGCATCGGCACCCGGTGCAAAAATAACTCAATGGGTCCTATGTGCAAAAGGAGAGGACTCTCCCTTGCCACCCCCACCCTGCACTTCTTTTAAACCTGCTAGCCCCACCATGTGAATTATGATTTTTTTTTTCCATTAGGCGGGGACTGGCATTTGTGTGCCAAGGTGCGCTGCAATCCTGTTTGGAACACACACTTTCCACCTGTGCATCAGTTGAAATCACTGACTCTGTCCATCCCCTAGTTGCATCACCTGGGGACCAGAGTGACTTATAATGCCAGAAGGCAAAGTTTTTACTGCTGTCTGCGCTGTGCTGTTCCAGAATGGGGCAAAAAGACAGAAATGAAAACCTGCCAGAAGAAGAAGAGTCTGCGGGAACCGGTCTAAAAGCCCATAGGAAACGGGGATCATGTAAATATATCTGCTTAATTCCAGCCCCTAGACCAAAATCCGCACCCTTAATAACTAGGGATGCACCCATATATAGGCTGCCAAAACATATCGGCCGAAAATGGCACTTTTGGTGAAATGCCAATCTAGCGGTGCATCCTATTCTCTCCTCCCCGCAGATCAGAGGAGAGCAGTGTGGGCGGAGACAGCCAGCGCTGTCACAGGAGGCTGAGCTCTCCCCCTGCACTGCTCGCTCAGCCTCCTGTGACAGCTGTCAGGAAGGAGAGCGGTACAAACACTCAGTGATCGCTGAGTGTTTGTACATAATTGAGGACATAGTATGGTTAGTATATTCTCAATTATGGATGAATGGGAAGTGATCTACATCACCTCCAGTTCATTCATGATTGTAGTTATAGTAAACATACTATGTCCTCATGTTATGAATGAACAGGAACACTCAGTATAGAGGATTCCTGTTCATTTATAACAGGGGATGCAGAACAAGAGATTGAGGACTCTGTGTCCTCAATCTCTTTTTCTATTTTAAAAGGGAATATCAGATATCAGGGGTCGGTTTAGATCCCTGATATTTCCCCGAAGCCCCTAAAAGTAAAGTTAAAAATACAAATATTTAATAAAAGTAAATAAAATACAATGGTACCTTGGTTCAAGAACGCTTCTGTCCGTGAACAATTCGGTTCGCGAACAGAAAGTTTGGCAAAATGTTGCTTCCGTTCCCAAACTCCGCATCGGGTGACGAACACAACCGCAGCTATCTTCCCTGCTCTGACACATGGTTGTGGCGTCCTCTAGTCGAGATCGCGGCCTGATCAAAGTTTGATTCGGTTCGCAACCAATTCGGTTCACGACAATCGTGGAACTAATTAAGTTCGTGAACCAAGGTACCACTGTTTAATTTTTTTTAAAAGTTTATAAAAAATAAATAAAAAATAAAATATTGTCAAAAATTTGAAAAAGTTAGTAAAAAAACATTTTCGGTTTCGGCCTGACATTTTTTTTTTCATTTAGGTTTTAAAAATGTCATTTCGGTGCACCTCCATTAATAACCCTTGCAGCACAGGGGTGGTCCCACTACAAGGGTACATTTTTTTTATTTGCCCAGTTAATTTCTTATTTAAGTAGCTGTTGGAAAGGTTTATTCTGAAACAGCCGTGCAGATGCAACATTTTGTATTCTGTATGCATTGGATTATATGTAACCATTTGGGCAGTAGTACCTTCTAATTAGGATAATTTTCTCGTATTTATTGCAGCTAATTACATGCAGCTTGCTATGAGATTTATGTTCTGTATATAAATGTTTATTTCTTCAGTCGTTCCTTTTTACTTTGTACGGCTGTGATAATGACCCCACTTTATCCGCTGTCTCTCTGTAGGTTGTATAGACGTATCAAGATCTTAGAAATGACATTTTTGAGAGAGCGATAGTGGAGTCAGTCAGGCGCATGGGAGACAATAGTGCTTATCTAGCTGCCAGAATCAAGTCACTTGTCAGAATCATTGCTCTCCGCTCACCCAGGCTTCTGATAACTGCTTCCGAAGTGCATCTTTCCAGCTGTGATTGATGTTACATAATGTCAGGCCAGAAATGCTTAGTAGGATGTTATGGGGGAAATGAGCTGAAGGAGACATGACCACTTCCACCATCTGCATCAGCACACTCTGTTTTTCCCTGCGTAATGGAGAAACTTAACAGGCATTTTACCTGGGCTTAATTGTTTTTTCTGGCTCCTTAGTGTATCAAAATTCCTTAAAACAACACAGTCATCGCTTTTTTTTTATTGCAATAAAAAGAGAAGTTATTGAAGAATTGAAGGATAAAGCTGGCCATACACTGGCTGAATCTAGGATGATTCCCGCTGAATCAGACAAAATTCGAGCCGCGGGGGACCCTGACAGCACCACCCAGCTCAATTAAGCTGGCTGAAAATTCTCAGCCTGAATGTGACTGCATCCTACCACGGGTGGTGCGGAAGTCTGAATACAATAGCAGGCCGTTCAGATCCCTTCATCTGTGCTGCTTAGCGTAAATAAAATCTACAGAAATCTTGGAGGTCTATTTATATATTCATCATTTACCTAGCTTATGTGCCAGGGGAACTGCAGATACATTAATTCTGTTCGAGTTATCCAACTGTTGCTGTTAAAGTGACACTAAACTCTAAAATACATTGCAGTACCCTATTAACAAAAATGTATCTTATTTGTATCACTCAGCTGTAGATCCTCAAACCATCTCTGAATTGGTGCTGACACTGTCCTTCCTTCTGGAGGGGGGCTACTTTTGTTCCCCATGGTCCCTGTGTGTGTTGTAAAGTAGCCACCGCTCCATGCTCACTCCTGTGATTGACTACAATTTCATGTTTAGTTACTAATTTGTATTGAGATTGTAGTCCACAGGGGTGTGGAAATGTTTAAAAAAAACGACTTGCCCAAGGACTAAAGCAGGGGCCCGATCTACTTGTCCTGATACAAAAAAAGTTATTTTAACCAAAACCGTATTTAGCAGTGCACAGGGACCATGGGGAAGAAAAGTAGCCACTCTCCAGAAAGAAGGACAGCACCAATTAAGAGATGGTTTGAGGATCTACATACGAATAAGATACATTTTTGTTAATCATTAAGGTACTTAAATACATTTTTAAGATTTAACTCCCGAGTTTAGAGTCACTTTAATTACCCCTCTGGTCGAATGCTCTTCAGTAGGTTCTATTGTGAAACAGGGAAATACTTCATTATGGTCACTAGATGGACCTAAGCATCAAAGGAAATAAATACATAGTACTGAGGTATTATGTTAAAATGTCTACTTAGGGGATAGCAATGGTTACATTTATTTGCTTATTCTGTCCAGCGGTCCCTTGAATAGTAATATTGTATCAGGTTTCCGATGTATTTATTTCTTATTGTACTCGGCTCCATCTAGTGGCCACAATGTGGTATTTCCCACATTCACTCTGTTCTTTATGATCTATAGAAGAATATTCAACCAGAAGAGAAATTACATTAAGAACATTTGTTTTGCTCCATTCTTACAACAGCTGGTTAACACACACAGAATAAATGTATCTGCATTTTTAGTGGATGAATAAGCTACATGATTTTTATTTTTTTAATAAATGGGTATGGGTAGCCTATGTCCACACCAAGTGACAGTTCAGTTACAGGGGGAGTTTGCTGGGCTGAGGTACCCTCTGGCTTGCTGGGTCCAGCACGGCAATCTTCCAGGTGTTCCCGATTCTCTTCTCACTCCCTTTGGAGCTGTCGGAGTTGGTGCCCACCTCATGATGTTCCCTTTGCTCCTGCTGCATTCTGTATAGTATAAAATCAAATTGCGGAGTTTATGGATGGCGCAGTACTTTCCAACAGGGATTCTCTTTATGCAGCCTGTAGTAACTTGCAGATCTTGTAGAGTTGTGTACTGAGCGTGCGGGTTAGCACAGCGCTGGAGACTGTCTGGAGGACACAGACAAGGGGCCTGAGGACTGAGACCAGAGCAGTGGTGCAGCAAGATCAAACCAGAAGGCTGTATGTACGTCTTTTTGTGACGAGAAATGTGGAACAACTCCTGCAAGGGCAACTGCATTATTGTTTGAGATATTTCTGTTAACAAAAGTGAGCGAGAAATCCCTGAAACAAGGATTTAGGCGAGTGGATCCGTCCTTGATGCTCTAATATTTGAAGCTAGTTCTCACAGTAGTCATTTTCAATGTTCCTTAAATCTGCAACTTTCATTCAAATAATAATTGGTGATCCTGCCACAATGGTCGTTGTGCAGGAATGCCCTGTTATGGGGCAACACTCTGTCTTTGTCTCCTAGTTGTTCTCTAGCATTGTTACCCAGGCACATGCTTTCCCACTTGGGACTACAAGCAGCTGTACTGATGCATATTACACAGACATGACCCACTGGTGTCACTATCAGGAAGCCTGCCCTGATGTGCAGCAAGTGGCTGCAAAGAGGCTGCAGGAGATAGAGCAGCTTAGATCCCACAAAGGATGGAGAAGGAGAAACAAAATGTGGCAATAGCTCAAATGCTGCAAACGAATGTCATTCTGATAGGGTTTACGTTTGCTTTGAATGCAGAAAAAACTTCCCCACTTAGTAATTTTCTTTTTATAGCCTTGCATTGTGTGATACGTGTCCATTTTAGCTGGAAACTATGCTTTGTGGAGTTCCCCTTTAAGACTAATGAATCCTATCGATGATCTTTTCAGTATAAGAAGGAAATAACTATAAAACTGCAAAACAAGATTGCTCCCAGCAATGTCAGTTTCTGGTGTTTAATGTGCCTCTGAAACGCTTTTCTCAGGACTTCTTCATTGTAACGAGCCGGATGCACACAGATCAATGTGGCTGAGGAAGACACTGGAATCCTTTGTACCGCCGTCCCATATGAATGTCCTCTCAACTTCCCAATTAGATGGAAGGTTAATAGGGAAATTATACGCCAGCTCTTATGACAAGGTGGGTATTGTTTTATGGCAGAATATGTCGTAAGATTAACACTAACCTAACTACAAGGTATATTGCTCTAGAAGAGCCACAAAATACTTCATTTATAAGGTCACGTTCAGACAATCAGCCTTTTGTTTATGACTTTTAATGACTGGTGTGTGTTTTTGTTGGGGCTTAAAGTGTATGTGTCACAGTCACTTACCTTCCTCTCCCTAGCACTGATACCTCTACTATCTCCCATGGACAATTCTGGGTTTTTGATGGGACTGTCGCAGCTGTATCACAAGACGCATCATGTGATACCGACATCTAGTTAAGGTCGAGCAGGACACGCTGTCCCATCTTGAGCATTGTGTCAGTATCCTTACAGACCGCTGTGCTTGAGTTCCCTGATACCAGTCTGACTTGCTACCCTGTACTGCCTTGTTACCAGTGCACCCAGCTACCAGTACAGACTTACTACCATTGCACCCTGCATCTAGACTACCCAACTATCCGTACAGATTTGCTACCAGTGCACCCTACAACCAGACTACCCAGCTACCAGTACAGATTTGCTACCAGTACACCCTACTGTTCTAATGACAGGAGTTCTCTATTCTCTTCTGATGTTGAAAGCGCCAAATCCCGAATATCGCAGAAGAAGAGTCTTCCTATAATACAGACAGAGTTACTCAGGTATAGCGCAAGACATAAAGTTCATTTTAGAGATAAGCATTAAATTCTTGTATGAAAGGAGGCATCCAGATTCAAATGAAATGTGGCCATTCCTCATCTCCTTGTTCATCAATCTGACACCTCTAGGGCTGCAACCAACGAATTGATTAATTGATAATAATCGATAATAAGAATAGTTGTAACTATTCTCAGTATCGATTAGTTGGTTGGACCCCCTAGCTCTTTCCTCCACGCTGGAATACCTCAGAATACCTTAAGGCTGTGACACACTACACGCGGACCAGAGCGCAGCGGTGGCGTGCTGCCTTCCACTGCAGTATGTCATGTAATTTTCTCTCCGGCACCTCAGCTTGCGAGAGCTCACATAGCTGAGTGTGCCGAGCTGAAACATTTCATCTTCATCCAATCAGCTTGCGCGTATAAACCCAGACTAAAAATATCTCTATAGGCAAAGTCTGGTGTCAAATATTTCTGATTATCCAGAGATTTCTAATGCTAGATGAAGAATAAAAGATTTAAAGCTACTCGTCAGACACCACCCACCCTTCAGGCATAGAATATAAAAAAGCTACCTAAATGCTATATTTACTTACCTAAATTTGTGGTCACATGATGTTCTTGTCCTCAGTCTTTTCTCATTTTACTTGTGTACTTGTTTGGGTGTCCACCTTGCTACCTGCATGATGTGGACACTTCTTATTGCCTATCCAGCAGCAGGGCTCTTTTGGGATCCAGAAGAAGAGTTTGGAGCATTGATGTCATCAAGAAGGTACCACTGAGGAGCGGCTGGCTTGCTTACATTTGCATCGCTGGATTAGTATTGGGTTTTGTATATAGCTTCCTGAAAACATCATAGCGCCCTGTCTTAGTACTCCACTCGAGAGCCCTCTGCCATGATGCAAGCAGTGGGCTGGCTCTTGGGAGGAGGTATGCAAATATCTAAATGCCTCGATGGGCAGATGTCAGTCTGGGGGAAAGGGCATTTGTAGACTGGCTGCATTTGCATGCGTAGCTCCCTAGGTAACACCCACATACTGTCTAATTCTCTTCCACCCTAATTGAAAGAACTGAAATCTAATGAATGAAAGGAGTGGGCCACGGACAGTCAGGCTGGGGAGAAAAGTTCTGGACGATGCTGGATAATGTCAGGAAATGAGGTCGGGCTCTATCTGACTTGCAGCAGCTTCTAATGCACATTGTAAGAAGCTCCCAGTGTGCAGTGAAATCGGAGTAAATTATTTCAGTACAGGAGAGGAGCCGTTATGACTGTACAAGACTGAAGAAAAAGCTGGAGTTCAGCTTCAAGAATGGAGATTCAGGTCCATTACTGACTGCTTCTCTTAGAGGCAGAGTTAGGACATTTTAATATTATAACTGTTACATTAAAACCTTATTGTATGATTCCTAAAGGTGGGTTTTCAACTTAAAAGAGAACTATGGGGTAAGTGTTTTTCCTCATAGTTCTCTTAAGGGTCACGGGAGGACATAAACTAGCGTCCTCCCGTGACACAAAGCTCAGTATATAGCCGGCTACAGCTCGCGGTATACTGAGACCGCCGCAGCCGGGACCGATCTCAACAATGCTGTCGTCATCCACCCAGCTCCGTGAGTGACAGCGGGCTCTGCCTACGTAGAGGCAGAGCCAGCTGCGACCGCCCCCTCCGCCGTCCGTCCCTCCAGACAGTGGTGGAGGATCGGAGGTGGGAATCCCTGTGGGGAGCGCTGACTGACAGTCACAGCTCTCTGCAGGGAGATGATCGAAAAGTGAGCAAGCAACAGTATGTGTTCGCTCACTTCCCGATCGATAGAGCCGACCTGTGACAGTTTCATTGTCACAGGTCAGCTCTAACCTTGAGGATGAGTAATTTTCACTCACCTCATAGTTCTCCTTTGAAGAAAGTTGCAAAGTCCTCCATGTGGACAGCTGCATATTTTAGAGTATTTATGTTGTCCCTCACCATCACTGTAACCTGTACAATTGTTTTTTTTTTGTCCCCCATGTTGATGGGTAAGCTGCTGAAGCAGAGCACTGTTACTTTTGTGTTAATTACTGAAATAAACACCTCACTGAACGTTAAGTTATCTTTCACACATCAGCAGTACATCAGTATGCTGGTTGTGAGTGAGATTTGTAGCTTTAGGGTGGCTGTACACAGGCTGATAGTCATAAGCAGTGTGCCTGATTCCAGCATTGCTTGCAATTTCTGCATCAAATATCATCAAATAGTGCATGATTTATGTAGAGGACATGACTCCTGGAAGCCTTTGTTATCAATCACAGAGGTTTTTTTGCATGTCAGAAATGTCTCTTATATATATATAAAGAATCAGTCTACCCCCCATGGTTATGCTGTATCCTCTCTCCCTGTAACCCTAGCTCTCACACCAACCTCAATCCTAACCCTTACACTGAACCTCTCTGAACCTCCCATGGTAAACCTCTCTGTAAACCTAACACACCAACTTTCTCTGTAACCCCAACCATCACACTGACCCCTACACTGACCCACTTTGTAACTCTAAACCCTTTAACCATAACCCCACAATGGCCTTATCTGGTATACCAACTCTCACATCGACCCTTTCTGTAACCCTAACCCTCAGACTGACCCTGTCTGCCCGTTTAATCCTTACACAGACCCTCTCTGTATCCCTAACCTTTACATTGAACATCTCTGTATCCCTCACACTGAACCTCCCTGGATCCATCATGGTAAACCTCTCTGTAAACCTAACCCTCACACCGACTTTCTCTGTAACCCCAACCATCACACTGACCATGACTCACTTTGTAACCCTAAACCTCAAACAGACCATCCCTGTAACCCTAATCTCACGATGGCCTTCTCTGCTATACCTAACCCTCAGACTGACCGTCTCTGCCCCTTTAATCCTTACACAAACCCTCTCTGTATCCCTAACCTTTACAGCAACCTTCTCTGTAACCCTCACACCAACCTTCTCTGTAATTCTCACACTTACCTGCTCTATAACCCTCATACCTATCCTCTCTCTGACCCTCACAGGGACCCTCTTTGTAAGCCTAACGCTCATACTGGCCCTTTTCGTAAAACTAACCCTCACACTGACCTTCTCTGTAACCCCCCTGGGCCAAAAATACCAGTCCTGCAAAAATGTATTTATTTGGTTTTCAGGTACCCTTCGATATCTACTGTAGGAATTGTTCTACAGATTAATGTTTTATCTGATGACAGGGTATTTTTTATTTCTATTTACTGATTTTTTTTAATGTATAATATGTCATACCCAGTCTAATTCTGCACAGCAGTGAGCAGATCACATGCCTTTTCCACATTATTGGCATTTTGTTGAATTTATTAAAGCTGCCACTTCCTGCTTGGATTCTGATGGATTCCGAGTCTTTGTTTTACAACGCTCAGAATATCTGCTGCCAAGTGTTTAGAGGCTGAAAATATATTTCTGAATATATAGATCTCTGAATATAATACAATCAAGCCACCGAGGATTTTGAACAATGGTTATTTTTTTTTCCTGCATAAAATGAAAAATGCTGAGTTCAAAACCATTCTGATTGATCACAGAAATACTCGCCTGTCTTATTGGTCTAATGCATCATGTCATTTATTTCATAAGGAGGAATCCATCAAAAGCCTCAGCCCTCCTTTATAATTTTCTCACTCTAGACTTGACATGAAAAATAAAATCTGTGAAGCTGGAGTAAAGCCGAGGCATACATCATTGTTACCCTGTGTGTACTGTGAGGGTGTCATTGTGAATGCTTGGCCGTGGCTGGAGTAGACAAGACGGTACAGTTATTGTAAATACCCTCTAGATCTTATCTCAAAAAACAGCTGTCTCCAAAATGTTGCACTCCTCCCCTCCTGTGTTAATCATCCCCCATACACTTACCTTCAGTTATTGATCTTACTAAACCATATAGTTATAAAAGTGCCTTAGTATTAGTTCATGAATGTATCCTGCCCCTGGTTACACTTTGCTTTCAGCCAGAGCCATTTAATTCCCTCTTTGTCAGTGACCATACCAAGGAAGGATGCCTGCATTATGTGTTTACGACTAACTTTTCTGCAATTTATTCCTCCATAGCCCCAGTTTTAAAGTATATGTACACTCAATATCTATTTTACAGGACACAGGCAGATTCAGTGATTGCTGGGTACTATGTAGGTATCACCAGATAATTGGACGCTGGCCAGAGCTGTGACAACCCACATGTAACCCCCTCCTACTCCCAGAAATCCTTATTTTTTTTTGCTAGTGTCCTTAGGTGATGAATGCTCCTTCTGTGCTGAGTGGAGATGGGTACAATTCTGCTTTCCTTCTTTTCCTGTGATGTTTAAGCAACTTTGTACATCCAACCATGGTGGTGTCTTCACAGCTTTCAGGTGGGTGCACCATGGCAACAGCTTCGGGGACCGGAAGGACAGGAAATGAGCAGTCAGCCTCTAATCTGCCTTCATGCACTGGATCTGGTGTCAGAAGCACACCTTGGCACATAATGCGGTGTGTTGGGTTAGCTGCAGGGTGCTATACAAGTGCACGGTGTATATGCATCAGTGTGACGCCATCCCTGAAGACCCCTTCGGGCATATGCTAGTCTGAAGTGGGTGAAACTGAGAGCCATGGGGCTCCCCCCTTCATTCGGATAGACACTGATGGCTGGTGAGTCTCAGCCAATGTCCCCTTCCTTCTTGTGTCCTGGGACCCTATGGTGCCCTACAGGGGACCCAAAATGCAAAGGGGTTAAGGGGACAGCCAGCTCCACTGCTACCAATGGGTGGGG
>NW_017307526.1:40741-60174 GCF_000935625.1 Nanorana parkeri | reverse complement strand
TCGCTAGTGGTTTCCTCTGGGGACTCTGATCCAGATGGTCTGTTTATTAGCCTGCCTTTAGGCTCACTCCCCTCTTCTGATGCTTCTATTGCCCTGTCAGTGGTCCCACATTCTTCCTGCCTTAGCAAGGAAGATTTTGCAGTCTCTACCTCCATTTATGGGACAGGTTTCTGCCATGATTAAGGCGACCTTCTGTAGAGGACATAAGCACAGTTCCCCTTTTCCTTTTGACAATCTGTTGGACACGGCCATGGATACCACCGCTTGCCTCATGAGGAGGAGAAAGACGTGGAAGTGGTGGTTTATACCTCACAGGTGGAACCGCCTTTGCTTATTTTGTCATCAAAAATGCGTGAAAACATTTTATTGCTCATTGATGAGGTAGAAGAGCGTCAAGCCATGGACCCACTTGTACAGGCTCAGCGCTAAAGTCACCATTATAGGTTCCCTTAAGGAAAGAAGCCCACTAAGACCTTTCAAACAAATTCCCTGGTAGAGGAATTGCTTTTTTTTGTGGATTGGCAGCATACTGAGAACTTATTAATTCCTCTGAAGTGATTCACACAACAGTGTCCCCCAAAGGAAGCCTGTATAAGTGGAGGCAGAGGCAATGCTGCTATCTTGTGTCTTAACCAGTCCCTGACCATGCCTTTAGGGGATGTTCCAGCTTTTAAAGACACGGTGGATAAGCACCTTGAGGGTCTGTTCAAAGCTCCCTTTGCTGTTATTGGTCCTACTCTGCAGCTGGCAGCAGCATCTATGGAAATTTGTCAGATTTTGGGAATCTGGGCCAAGAGTATGGCTCATGATATTGGTTTCATTGCTCCTCTGACCTAAGGCGTTTGAACCTGTTGCCAGTGGCTGTCCGGTACTGTGCGGGAGGCTTGGCTAACACCCAGTGTCAGCTTTCTGGACAAGGTCTCCTTTCAGCCCAGTTGTGCAGGCTGTTATGACCCAAATACTGGTTGGTAGAACAAGCATGTACGAAGCACCTTGAGAAGATCCCCTTCATGGGAGAATGTTTCTTCAGAGAGGATGTGGATGCCTACATCAAAAGGTTGCAGATGATAGGAGAACTTTCTTTCCCAGCAAGTGGAAACCTAAAGTTTCTCCCGGTAAGCCTTCTTCAGCCTCATCCAGGAAAAGTGTTTTTCATCCCTCCCAGCTGTCTTTTTCCAAAGCAATACATGTCCCCATTTCAGGTGCTGTTTGGACCCCCTAAGTCACTTAAGCCTTGATCCAAGCCCTCCCCACAATGGCAGGGCACCCCACTTCCACAAGTGGGAGGATGTCTGTTGGCCTTTGCAGCTGTTTGGGTTTGAGATGTGCAGAATCTGTGGTTCCACACTCCAATTTACCAGGTTTCCAAGCTGGAATTTCTTTACTATCCCCCTCCTCATCTCACATCTTTACAGTGTGATGCATTAAAACATGCTTCCAGAGATTGCCCTGTGCCATTACCATGCTTCCAGAGATTGCCCTATGCGACTATTGTGCTTCCAGAGATTGCCCTGTGCCACTACCATGCTTCAAGAGATTGCCCTTTGCTACTACTATGCTTTCAGAGATTGGCCTGTGCAACTACTATGCGCACAGAGATTGCTCCGTGTGACTAGCTTGCTTCCAGAGATTGCCTTGTGCTACTACCATGAATCCAGAGATTGCCATGTGTGACTACCATGCTTCTAGAGATTGCTTTGTATGACTACCATGCTTCCAGAGATTGCCCTGTGCGAATACCATGCTTCCAGAGATTGCCCTGCGGGACCTCTGTGCTTCCAGTTATTATCCTGTGATTTATTATCCTGTGATTAACATGCTTCCAGAGATTGCCCTGTGACTACCATGCTTCCAGAGATTGCCCTGTGGGACCTCTGTGCTACCAGTGATCACCCTGTGACTACCATGCTTCCAAAAATTGCCTGTGCAAATACCATGCTTCCAGAGATTTCCCTGTGGGACCTCCGTGCTTCCAGTGATTACCCTGTAACTACCATTCTTCCAGAGATTGCATTGTGAGATTAGATTGTTGTACAGTAGTTATTACCTTGCTGTAAAACGTAATCTTTCGGTTTATTTTTAGCACCTATATTTTTAATTAGTCCATCTGTAGTTTTACAGTAGCATTCAGTCTATATATAGATTCATAAAAACTCCTCGCTACCAAGGCTTGATCTTGCATAGCTTTAGTTTCTTGTGCTGTTATGTATTGACATAAATTTGTTATATTAATTTTTTGGTGAATACACCTGCTGGGACTTTATGCTGCGTTCCTTGTAAGTTTCCCTAGTTAGCAAGATATGAGCACATGTCAGGTGTAATGAATTTGAGTGAATCCTTCATTCCTCCTGATTTTACTGTCCCTTTGACAACAATACCCAGAAGTTACAATTTCTATTTGCAGTTACTTTATACTTTACAGCTATATATACAGCTTGACAGGTTTTGTGCTAGAATAAAAAACAAGGTAATTGAAAAGAATGTAACTTCCTGGTAAGCAAACATAATAAAACAGCTAAAATGAGTATTAACCAAATAATTGAAAGTAAGAGGTGAATTGCCACAAATATCAACTTTTGTGTACCGCGCAGTATTTTCCCCAGGTTTATGAAGTGTATCTAACAGATACTTTGGGAGTCAGTGCTGGCTTGTAATGGGATCAGTTGCAGACACTTAAACACTAGGTGGCACTGCTGACCCATGCAGCTATTATATTTAATGCACGTTAAGATTTAGCTGAAGTGACTCGTTTTAACTTGCTTTTAACATTGAATATAGTTAAATTATGGTATCATTAAATCTGACCCTTTTCTCGCATGCAGCATATCTATTCATTCGTTAGAGTACACTGTATATTTAAGGCCCCAAAATGTTAAGGACGAAAAAAAATCAGGTTTTTAGAAAATGACAATTTACCTTAATGGCACTCGTGGGCTGGTTCCAAGGATAGCAGGGTTAGGAGGGAGGTAGGCCCAGTTTAAAAACGTACAAATTGCTGTGTTAATTTTCACTCTATTATTCTGAATATAACTAACTTTAATACTCCGCAGCTGCTAAATTAATTTTTCAAGTATAACCTGATTTACAACTAACAGGGTTATTCACAAAAGGGTGAAGAGTTCGGAGAAGGCAGGAGAAGTGAACAATCTAGGACAACATAGCTGAACTGGAAAAACTCTCCAATTCAGCTCACTTTCTGGTTTGGATATTTTGGCCTAGATTGTTCCCTTCTCCTGCCTTCTCCAAAGTCTTCACCCTTTTGTGAATAACCCTGTTAATGTCTTGCCAGTTAAGCAATAGAGAGACTGAAGGAGGCACCATTATACAGGGAGAAGGCAGGATAAGTGATCAAACTAGGACAACATAGCTGAACTGCAAAGTGAATAGCTGAATTGGAGAATGTTTCCAAATCAGTTATTTCGGCCTAGATTGTTCACTTCTCCTGCCTTCTCCAAACTCTTCACACTTTTGTGAATAACCCTGTAAATAAATAAACACCATGAAGCTATCATGGTTCTAAATCAACAGCCTCCCACATGTGAAATGATACAGACCTAATATAGTGTTTTACTTGTTAAACAACAAGTCCAACATCAACACACAGTTTTTAAAGTAGAAGAAAAGCCGAAACTATAAACCAAAGAAGAACTAAACAATGGTACAAAAAAAATCAGATATCCCTTATAGTGGAACCACACATGACTTTTTGCAATAATCTCTTTTAATCTTGTCAATGCAACCTTTTAAATTTATATCCATGCACGTTATTTAATTTAGCTCTGCTATTGTGCACCCGTGCTGCAGCTATGGGAGCATGTTCAAAATTACACACATGACATAGAAGAAACTACATTTCCCAGTGATCTCAATGCCTTTTCACTACTACTAGTTGTGGGATGGGGCTGTCCATAAACAAAAGCGGGGTATGCAAATGAGAGTTTCCGTTGTTTAGTTGTGTGCCTCCACGCTGAGTTGTGGTTTATAGCGGAGATGAGCACCTCCAGGAGACAACCATGCTGCTGTAAAAGGGCTGGTGTCACCCAGGAAAAGGAAGCAGAAATTGGCCATTTTGTTTATATTACATAACAAGATAGCATTGACAGTGAGGGCACAGACACACAGGAAGGACAGCAAGGTAGGCAACACTTAGGATTTAAAAATATTCTATAGCTACATTCTAAATGTTGCCTCCCCATTGCATGCCTACATTTTCTAATAAATTGCAAATACCTATGAGGTCACGTGACTACAACATCCAGCTCTTACTCTTATCTGTGCGACAGGTAGTAAATTCTCTCCCTCACCGACAACATCTAGAGCTATTGACGCCGGCGAGTGACTTCACTGCCTTATGTGATTTAGCCCTGTTCTTGGCCCTCCATATTTGCAGCGATGAGCTGGATGTTTGTGGTGTGTTTAGCAAAAGTGTAGTGAAGTGAAGTGTAGAAAAAGTAGGCATAGTTTTTGGTCTAATATGGATGTGGTTGTTCTGATCTGGGTTAGGTTTAGACCTAAAGTTAGAAAGGCATTGATCGGATCACTTGGCTTATGCAATGTTAGGACTGAACTACAGCAGGTGGTGCACAGCAGGCATGATGAGGCATTCCCTACTCCTGAGCTATACTTCACAGAATGGAGGTAATGCCCCCATCACAACTTCTGCCACAAATTGGGTCAGGAGGAAGGGCTGGCAGTCAGAGTTTTAAGCAGGCTTGGGCGCACTTAGGTGTACGGAGATTGCACCAAGCCCAGCCTCATCTACAAGTCCCAAAGAAGCCAGCATGCAAACTTGATCCAATTGTTTAACTTTTATTGCACCATGTGAGATAAAAAGGATATTGATGCTAGGCACATTTCAGCAATTCCTGGCCTTCGTCTTTAGCCAGAGAACAAGATAAAGATTAAGATCAGAATTAGCCAAAGCTAAAGACTAAGGTCAGGATTAGCTACAGACTAATGCAGGATTAATCAAAGCTAAAGACTAAGGTCAGTGTTGGCCAAAGCTAAAGACTAAGGCCAGGATTAGCCAAAGCTAAAGACTTAGGTCAGTGGTAGCCAAAGCTTTACACTATGGCCATGACTGGCTGGTCCTTTTCATTGCTGCAGTGCAAGTTTAAGTTTGAATCAAGTTTGGATGCTGTCTTTAGGCTTTAGACCTAAAGTTGTCCTAATTTAAAATTTTGTTATAAAGAATGCATGTTATCATAAAGGAATACATTACACAATAGCAGTCTGTTTCATATAAATATTATCCCTAGATTGATCTTTGAGCTGTATGGATCCTTTGCCAGTGGCCTGCTAGAATCTAAAGGGGCTGAGATTTTTTTTCTTTTACAGGGACTCTTATCAAATTGATTAATAATAGAAATAGCTAATAGTGAAATTGATCATATATTGTGAGTTGGTGAATGAATGGTGCCTACACATTTTAATTTATGTACCGTAGAAGGGGGCTTATTTTAAATTCTACTTCTAGGGAGAGCTGACCTTTAAAAACCATATTATTTCCAGGTATAGCTAAAAACTAAGCTTTACTAAGCTTTTCCTGCTACCTAGTTGATTGCTAGAAGGCTTAATAAATGCCTCTTGTAGTTCTGGAGAAAACTCAAATAAGCAGAGCTCTTTCATATAGTGTTTCTGTATAACCTTGAACACTGAGGTTCAGCTAAATCCCAGCTATGTCAAGTTTCTTATTGTTTTTAAGTCTCCTTCCAATTATTTCAGTTCCACTGTAATAACAGTATCCATCCTGGTACATACAGTTCACATGCTTCTTTGTAGAAGGCACAAAAACAATATAATCGACCATAAAATCCATAGGGCGACATGTATCAGACAAGAAATGGGAGATTTATAAATGGAAACTGACCATTCTTAAAGGCCTAGTTCAGCAAACTTCCTAACAGCCTCCTGAAAGCCTTTAAAACTGAACTCCGGGAACAAACACTTATATTGAAATATCTTCCTCAATAGCCACAAAGGACATAAATACAATATGTATGCGCAAATGTCTTTGTAAACAATGTTACTACCTTGTTAAAGTAGCAGTGACATTATCAGTGTGCTGTACATAGTCTGTGCAGAGAGCAGAGCTGTGAGAGGAACCCAGCAATTCCACAACCACCCAGGGAAGCTCCTGCAGCAAGGTAAAGTTTCACCCTGAATTACTGCACAGATCTGGAAGAAATATACAAACCAAGCCAAGGTTCAAGTAAGAATACACATGCCTTAAGTATTTGGACAATATTTGCTTATCCCGGAGTTCAGCTTTAAAACACCTTTGAGATCTAGTCTGGAAGTATTGATCACTGGTTTTAATATGTCCTGTATCTTTAAACAAGCTGTTGACAGTCTTTTGGCAAGGGTTGGTGTGTAGGGTGGTGGGGGTACACTTTAAAAATTGACTCCCATTTGCAAACCTCAGTGTGAAAATCCAGCTCCATAGAAGTAGAGGACAGAAAGACAGCATGAGTAAGTATCTGAACTCTGGGCAAATAGCTAAATACCCACAAATATCCCTGAAAGTGCTGGTTACCTGTGCTGTCCACATCAAGAAATGCCATGCAGCATAACACTAGAGCACATGTAGACAGGAAGTACATGCTAAAAAGCTGTGGGAGATCAGCAGTGCTGATATGCTACAAAGGATAAAAAGGGGGAAGACAGTATTGTACAGTATTTAACAAATGGGAGTTTATGGTACACAGTGCTTTAGCAAATTAAATATCACTAAGTTAGGTGGACTATTTAAAGCAGAACTCCAGATTTACCTGTTTCTGTCCCATCTTCCTATATGTATGATGCTCAGATGCTCAGCACAAGACCCACTGGCTGTTGTAGACATACCCCCTGGCTACAGAGGGTGTCAGTCACTGCTGCTGTGTCCTATGTGGTGCACACAACATCCATAGAGCCAGTTTAATTTGGAGGAAAAAGTGTTAGCTGCACAGTACATCTCTTTTCTGTGCACTCTGAATCCTGGGACTTCCTTTGCAGCAGTTGTTAAGTTGCTCTGAGTAGTGTCTATGCAGTGTGACCTGGACTGCACACAAGGGTAACCACATTTTGTTTCTGGATAAGGGCTATCTGTTATCTACCCCTTCTCTCTTTAAACACTGAAGTGCCACACTCCAGAGGCCCTCTGCAGCTGACAGTGTATGTTGTTGTGTTGCTCTGTATGTCTTAATGCAATGTTGTTTCTCAGTAAGTACAACTGACTTTCTGTGCTTCTTCTTATTTTACTCTGTGATAATATTTGCTGTAGTAGCCATTTCTACATGAGCAGTTAGGAGTATGGAGAGGGATCCCAGACTGGCGTCTTATGCTGTGCAGTGTGATCTGGACTACAAACAGATGTAACACATGGAATCTAGTGTTCGGTACTGATAAAATTCAGGCCCTGCTGTGTGTATTAGCTTTGATAGGCAGGATGTAAGCAATATGTCAGTCCCTGCTGCAGTGGACATTACTGCAATGCGTGCTTGCTCCACGCCACTCTTCCCAGCAGTCGGTGCACATAAGGATGAAAACAAAATTGCTGCATAATGTAGTTCTGCTTTACGTTGTCCTAGTTAATTGGTTCCTGAGCCTCAACAACCTCAAAAATTGGGGGGTTCTGACTCCACTGGCTGCATACAGGACAATGACTTGCCAAGTTGGATTCAGCATGGCAGCCAGGGAGATAGCGTTTTCAAAAGGGACATCATCACTTGCATTGCACATGTTTCCATTTAATCATCTCTGATAATAGATTGAACTTTCTTATTCTTTCACACTACATTGATTTTGTAACCCACCAAATAATGTGCAAAACAAGCATTACATTGTGTTATTTGAGACAGTATAACCATACAGGTTATGAGAAGGGACTGAAGGACTCAGAAAGCCCTTCAACCAAATCAGGGCATATCACAGTAATTCCTTCTTAGAACAGAATGTATTCACATGTCTCATTCCATTACATATCCCAAAATTAAGATTATTTTGTGTTTTAGGAAAATGGGCTGAGCCATGCAATCATTGCTTTACGCTCATTTGGAAAGATGAACATCCAGAACCGCTGGTGCATAGGACAAATAGATCATAATATTATAAAGCCATTTATTCCAAACTGTATACAGCTGTTTCAGGCTTTTTGGCCATCATCAGTGCGATGTATAGAAACCATGGCTTCTATGGAGTAGGGCTTGGGACCCAATGAGACCATAAAGGAGGAGACAGTATAATCCTACAAGTTTGGTGAAAAGGGATTTAATTTGCTGCAGTTTCTCTTTGTGTTTGTAACTTATATTTCAGCTTAATGAATGTATTAAGATATGATGTAATAATTGAGCAGTTTGACCTAACACAAAAAAATTCTAATGACTTTTGATAACTGTTGTTTGTTCACTAACATTACAATATTTAGCTGCCAAATGTTTTTTGTGTGTAACAATGCAAGATTACCAGCTGCTAAAACATTTATATTTTAGAATGTATTGAAGTTAAACAAGAAGAATATGAAGACTAAATTAAGTTTCTGACTTTAATTCTTTGCTTTTGTTTCTTATTTTGCACAGGTCTGCAATCAATGCCCTTAGACCCGGAGGAACGCTAGTGTATTCTACATGCACTCTCTCCAAAGCAGAAAACAGTGATGTCATTTCTAATATATTGAACTTTTGCAGTGATGTTACCCCTCTGGACCTGAGTCACATGGCCAATGCATTATCCCACGAATTCCGGTTTGCTGAACAGGTCCCCCATGGACTTCTAGTTCTTCCAGATAAAGGGAAATCCTGGGGACCCATGTTTGTATCTAAATTAATAAAAAAATAGTTGTAGCCATAGTTTATGCGTTCTGTTACATACTCCTATACTATTCCTCTAAAGCTGGTTTGCATCTTGTTTGGATGATTGGTTGATATACTTTTACAGAGGCCTCAGATGACCAATTAGTATAGAATTTGGGAGCCGTTTATTCCAATCTAAGAAGCAACAGCTAGTGTTTATAGTTTCCCAAGAAAGGGGCAAGTGCCCTGTATTGGAGCTTCTCTAAATTGATAACATTACTGACACGTTTTCCTAAAAATAATTCTCATTACACAGGTTGCAGATGTTAAAGGACAGCCATTAAAACTATAGTTTATTGTAAGTTAGATACATACACAACATTATTATTTTTATTATTATTCAGGATTTATATAGCGCCAACAGTTTGCGCAGCGCTTTACAATATAAGGAAGACATGACAATTAAAATACAATTCAAGACAAGATGATAAGTAGGGCCCTGCCCGTGAGGGCTTACAATCTAAAGGATCAATCAAAATAAAGCAGAACCCCAGGCAAACAGCTAAATACACAGATCAAACACATACTGTATATGGGATCTGTTTTACCTGCCAAAGGATTTGGATATCTGTCCATCCAGTTCTGAGATCTACACAGATCTTTCACACAGCATAAGGTTTTCCTGGTAGAGCAGAAGACCTCACATTTTCTCTACTGCAGTTAGGGAATATTTACAGGTCTTGTCCCTCTCCCGTTCTGTGACTGGACAGTAAAAGAGAAGTATGAGCAGTGCTGTACAAGTAATGACTAATAAGTCAAATTCAGGTACTTACACTGCTTGCATTTAAAAAAATACATTTAATAATGTGTTAATAGAGAGCTGCATTGAATTGTGTCTTTTATATCTGGTTGGAGTTCAGTTTTAAAGCCTATCTGCAGGGAATAAGTTCCCTTGCAGTGGGGCTACCCCCACATTGCAGGAGTTAGATGCTTGTTTAGGTTTACAGTACTGGGCAAAGCAGTTTTACTACCCCACTCTCCTTGTTTGCCTTGTGCTCCAGCTTGTGGACTGTTCCTCACGTATAATGCAAGTCAGTAGGCCCTACCTTGTACTTGCTGGGGCTATGGGCCTCTGACCGGCAGAGCGTAGGGGGGAATATGCTGCCGATGCCAGTCTTGTAGCCTGGAAGGAGCCTGTGGGAGCAGGAATCACGTAAGTAAAAGTCCTTTTTCCAGGTAACCTAGAAATAAACAAGCATTTAACTCTTGCAGTACGAGGGCATGTTCATTTTTTTCTGATTCCCCTAAATCTGTTCACAAATCACAATTTCCTGGATTTTTTTAAATTCTTTTTTTTCTTCTTTAATTCACCTGAATATTTTCGTGCCGACATCTCTGACCTTCAAGGAATCACACAACTTAGAAATTCAGGCAAGAGTGTGATTCTCCACAGATTGGACAAATGTGTATGAATACATTTTGGAAAGTGATACAAAAATTGGTTTGTGAATCAATTTGGTAGTCACACTCGGATATATCAAACAACCCATACACAATCTAGAAAAGGTTTTTCTTAGATGAAACAAGAAGTTACAAAGGGACCATATTTTTTTTAGGTAACTTGGTACTTTAAATGTACTGACCTGGATTATTTAATGAAAAAAGTTTGAGCGTTCAATACTACTTTAAACTGATATGAAAAGAAATCTGCAATTGGCCATCGACAAAACCCCAAAGCACGTTGATGCAAGCCATTATGCTGTACTTATGTGTAGAGCAAGTGCCAATTTGGCAACTGGGAACAAGGCTATACCTAGAATCTTTTGCTCTGCCCTTACTTGCACCTGTGCCTCAGCTGAGCTACAATCAGTTTAACATGAAAGTATCATGAGGATTGACAGCTGGATGCTGTGGTAATGACACATTTGTAAGGAAATTCTACATTTCATTATACTTTCAGCACGTGTGCAGCTGAAAGTAGCAGCCAGAGCCGTGGGGGGGCAAAGGAGGGCAGGGCATATAAGGCACAATATGTAACCCCGGATATGGTGAAGAAATCAGAACTGTCTTATGAGAGATGGGAAGGTATGTGAATGTAAACTAACATGAACAGACGCAAATCTGCTAGCCCTAATGGGTGAAAATCACTCCTGGGGCTGCAGTTTCACCAAAAAACTTAAAGCAGTTTTTGTAACATGAGCTGACTCTACAAAACAGTGAATTGTGCAGAGGGCATATTTCAGATTTCATTTTCAGTTATATTAGTTTTCTGTAGTTTTGTTTTCCAAACATAAAACAATATCACATGAAAAAGCCATTTTGCATTTCCAGGCTTTGAAATAAAAATATAACGGAGAACATAATGTCTATGTCAGGAACTTACCTGTGCTCTGCATTTGATGCGGTTCCTTCTGTCTTCCCTGTGTTCCACTGCCTAACTGTTTTTTTCTGCTTCTGTGTTTATTCCCTTCCTTACGGTCAAGTCTGTCTTAGTGCACTCCAGGTCTCTTTCCTTTGTTCTGGTGCATGTGTACCCCAACCGCTTATCTGTTTAGGTTCTTTGTGCACCTGTAAGGGCAGACCATCACGGCTCCACCACCCACTATGGGACAGTAAAATATTGTGCAGAGTAGTGCTATGTCATCACATGGAAACGGTCTATACAGCCTTTAGGATCCCCCCACCACTAAAGAAAGTAGAGGGTGAGGAGTACCTGAGACGCTACCAGACCATAGACTGCTGGAAAAAAGGTAAGTATGTTAATTTGCCATAGTGCAATTTGTAACAGCATAGTCCTGCTATATTTTTTCCCATGGTGTCATGTACCTGGTACTGTGGAGTAGTCAGATCCATGGACCAGGTCACTGTAGACTGTGTGACAGGAACCTGGCGCAGAAATATGGAAATACCAGAACAGATTTTTCAGGAACGTAGCCAAGAAACAAGCCAAGGTCAGTAACAGCTGGGCAGTGGGGTACCAAATCATGAAACAGAAGCCAGGTGAGGGGCACAAGCTGAGGTTTGTAACAGCCTGGCAGTGAAGTAATAGGCAGCACGCTGAATCCAATAGGCAGGCCGAGGTCACAACAGGTAAGCAGAGATCCAGAGGCAAGTTAAAAGGCAGGAAAGGTCATACATGGGTAGGCAGCATTAGGTCAGGTCGCAGGAAATGAATAACTAGGTGACGACCACTCGGCAATCTGTCCATTTCATGCTCGAGTTCATATAGACCATTTGGTGCCAACAATTCTACAGAGCATGCATGCACATTCACACACACACTCGGCTTACAATGCACATTAATGCAAGCACGCCTGTACGCTAATGCACGTCTGCACACCCATGCACAGGGTCCTGAGCCACTGTACGTGCTTGAGCCTGCAGATTGGATCTGGAATGAATTGAACTTTCCTTACACTTGGTTTCAGAAACAGATATAACTAAGTTGCGTGGGTGAATAAACTCTAATAATGGTGGACCTTCACAAAGTAATTTACAGTGAGATTTTAACCACAATGATTTGCTAGCTTCTAGTGGCTAAATGATCAAAAGCAGGTTGGGTATTACAGCCTTACTGCGAGTCTAAAAGGCATTTTTGATTTCCAATTTATTTTTTTATTATTCAGTTACTGAAACTAGTAAACTTTGTAATTGAAAATTGATTGAGAGTAACATTGCCAAGTGTAAAAAGATAGATTATGTTCATGTTGATCTGACCATTTAGTACCAAAACATCAGACCTTTTAAACAATCCTTTGTTTATCCAACAACCACTTTACTATTCAGTGCATAGTGTTGTGGATTCTCACCAATATTAAGCAGGAATAGTACAAAGCCGCCATATTGGTTTTTTTTTAAAAGATAAAATGCATCCGGCAGTCCATTTATTACTCTTTCACTAGCCAGTCATCTCTACCTACATACCTCTACCATGTATCCCCTTTGCCGCTACCTTTGTGTTTGTTTTTAGAACAAGATGGATTAATCTGCCCATAGTTAAAATAGCCACTGTCAGAATACTGGGGAAGAAAAGAGAAATAAGGTATGCAAAGAATAAAAAGCCGGCAATTATCTAGAAGTATGTGTTTGTAGATTGTCATTACTAAATATTTCTAAAGGTCTCTTTTTTGTTATTTTAAAGATATAAGTAAGGTTCCTCTTTAAGAATGGAAACATTAGTATAACTCATGCATGAACAATAAGAATGTTTTCATTTTAAATGCATAAAGATCTGTATTTTAAAGTGATGATTTATATTCAGAAGTCATGTCATCGTAAAGCCTAAAAAGCCTTATTTGCTAAGTTGTTTACTGGTGAGAGAAACTTGCGTTTACTGTAAAGGTCAAAGATTCTATTGACATTGCCTTTCATCTCTCCCAGATTAACTAAATAGAAATTGAAAGGTTAAAGTGTGTCAAAAAACCAGCTTGAAGTTTCATCCTCTCGCCTTAAGTAGTCCATTCGCACCAGCATGTAAAATGAATTACCGAAGATGATTAGTAACAATAATTGTTTTGTGTTCTTTGTGTTTTGCATATAAAACCCTTCAAGCGTAGGAAACAGTTTGATTGTAACTATCATTTTACTTTGTAATTATCATGCATAGAACTTTTCTTTATAGGAAATAATCTTTTATGCACATTGTACTTTAATGCTAGAAATGATAAATGACGCCATAAATCTAGACTAGGATTTCGCTTTGACCAGCCTATGCAGAAGTAGAAATAATTACACCTGACTTATCATAACTGTTAGGTGAATATTAAATAAATTCTCCAGTTAAAATTTCAATTGTTGTAAAGATTAACATAAATAGACATTTTCCAAACTATATTGGGTACCTTGCTGGAGAGCCAATGCTCTTTGCTGGGTATAGTGGTTTAAAAATTAAGTTTGGCCATTAAGGACCCTGCTACCTGACAGGTAACATTAAGATGTCCCACCTTCCTGGTTGACATTACAATAAAAAACACACAATGGTTAGAGTGCAATCCTGTAGGACAACCACAGGCAGGAAGTTGATCTGCTAGGGGATGGTGTGCAAAGCTCCTCAATACAGCGGGAGGGACCCTGTGTATCACAATTCAAGACATACAAAAACACTTTTCCTGAGGAGCGCAACTACCTATGATTAAAGTACTAAACCCAATGTGCTAAGCGCTGAATGGGCACACATAGCTAGAGAAGATGCATATCAGTTAAAAATGCGGACACCCAAAAACTGGTTTGTCATGTGGGAAGAGACAGATGGTGACTTACAGTTGAGATGTGAACCTATGTGCCCTGGTGTCTCTCACAGGATGCTCTCCAGGGTCTGTCTGATCCGATGTCCACAGCTGGCAGGTGGGAAGAGAGTGGGTGTCTGACCGGACCGGAGTGGGAGAACAAAGTGTCAGCCGATGTCACAAGCTCAGCTGGCCAGGCTGAGCCGCGGCGGCTGAGACGGGAAAGCAGTGAGCCGCGATCGGCTCTGTGACCCCGGAGTGGGAGAACAAAGTGTCAGCCGATGTCACAAGCTCAGCTGGCCAGGCTGAGCCGCGGCGGCTGAGACGGGAAAGCAGTGAGCCGCGATCGGCTCCGTGACCCTGGACTCTATGCGTATTATTGCAGTATCAGATGGGGCTGTCAGCGGAGTGCACGGAGATGGGCCAGTGCGTGGGACAGTGAGGGATCTATTAGGGGGGGTGGTGGATCTTGGTGCCTGCAGGATTCGGCTCGGCTACGCATTTCGAGGAGGTTTCCTCTTTGTCAAGCCACAGAATGTGTGACAAGCCGCAGAATGTAAAAAATTTTAGGTCAATGGATGGTGTTATTTCCTATAAAGAAAAGTTCTATGCATGATGATTGTAAAATGACAGTTACTATCAAACTGTTTCCCACACTTGGAGGGTTTTATATGCAAAACACAAAACAATTGTTGTTACTAATAATCTTCATTAATTCAGTTTACATGCTGGTGCCAATGAACTACTTAAGGCGAGAGGATGGAACTTCAAGCTGTTTTTTCGACACACTTTAACCTTTCAATTTCTATTTAGTTAATCTGGGAGAGATGAAAGACAATACTGGCTATTTCTTTTATTGAACAATAAAAACCTGACAGGACAGGGGACTATACATATAGGGACCCTGTCACCATCTGGTTACTCCGCAAACTAACGGCAGTAAGCAAACCTGTAATAGTATTACTATTAATACTATTAATAGAAACCCTGCCTGCTACATTTATATGATACCAATCAATAGAGATACCTTTGTGACAATCTTAAAGTCAAATCGACACATCCAGGAGTGCCAGATAAAGAGTCTTCTAATTTGCCCGCATCAATTTAACTCTGTAAAAGTTTCACCAAAAGCTTCTGCATAATAAGCCTGCTGTCACTCTGCTGGGATGTTGAGTTTTCTTTATGCAGTTGAAACAAACTGATGATTTAAAGGTGAACTATGGGGAGAGTGAAATCCACTCACCCTCATTTTTAGAGCTGACGTGTGACACTGCAGCTGTAACATGTCAGCGCTATTGATCGAGAAATGAGTGATCACATACTGCTGACCACTGATTTCCCACTCTTCTCCCTGCAGAGAGCGTTGACTGTCAGTCACAGCTCCCCACAGGAATTCCTCCCTCCCCTCTGTGTTCCTACAGCACTGACTGGAGGAACAGACAGGGGAGAGGGCAGGCACAGCTGGCTCTGACTCTAGAGAGCTGTCAGTCAGGCAGTGGGGTGGCTGCAGCACAGCTCTGCACTTTCAGCATATAGCAGGCGAAAGCCTGCTATATGCTGAGTTCTTGATCACAGGAGGACTTTAGTATATGTTCTATTTTAAGGGGTCAGTTCTCTTTTAAGGGGTCAGGTAGGGGTGGAGCTGTAGGCAGCCTGGTAGAATCTCTGTCTGACGCTCCCAGAAGTGTCCATTTTGCTGTAGAGTTGCTGCAGACATATCTGTGGTGGTTGGAGTCACACTGCTGCGGCAGACAGGGTTTCCTAAAGCACAGGGTCTATTTTTAAACTTGTGGTATCTACAGGTCCTATAGATGGGTATACAAGAGCACAAGAAAACAGAGGTGACAGGCTGCATAATACAGATGATGAATAGTACACACTCCCGGTGTATTTGGTAATACTGTGCTTAAAGTGAAGGCTGGGAGACAAAATGTTTTGTGTCTAAGATAGATCCACATTTTTCAGTTTGTACATTATAATTTTGTATATCAATATTTTTATTATGTTTTTCTCACAGGTCCGCTAATCAGTCACTGCTGGTCTCTCATTAGGCAGGTTGTCTCTGGAATAAGATTGAGCTTTTACCATAAAATAACAGGTTATGTCCCTGTTAAATCACTTTGTCCATTCTGGGATGCAGCCGGTATATCATCATCAAGCATAATATCATAGCCATTAGCAAAGCTGTTTACTAATTCCCAGTCTAGGAGATGAGTCACGCTGTACTCAACAAGCGGCCTGGCCTGGCTTGGCTCTCTATACCTTCGACTTTATAGTTCTCACATATGGAAGCGTGCAACCAAGAAAATATTTTTTTCATTAATTCACTTTCCGTACCAAGCACTGTATAAGGCAAGCGTACTAAGCAATGGGCACTGTAATGGGTATGATCTATTTTGCAGTCAACTGCCCTTTTAGATGTAGTCTTAAAACTCTTATAGCCTATTATTATTATTATTCAGGATTTATATAGCGGCAACAGTTTGCGCAGCGCTTTGCCATATAAGGAAGACATTACAATACAATTCAAGACAAGATGGTAAGGAGGGCCCTGCCCGTGAGGGCATACAATCTAAAAGGGAGGGGCCTATAAAACAAAAGGAAAACTGTTAAAAATAATGGGCTAGAGCTACCTGGGCTACCTTTGATCACAAGACTAAAAATAATCCACAATGAAGGGATCTTTGAAGAGCAACTGAACTGGAAGCAATACCTAAAAAAGGGGGGCAGTCATTGAGGTGTGAGTCACATGCCCTCTTGAGTATTTCCCTTTGCACCGGTGACCAAATGGGGCAATGGGAATTAAAAAGAGAGGTGACTTTGTGAAGCTGGGGAGGGTGGCAGTTTTACTTTTGATGTAAGTAAGTGTAGAGAGCCATAACTGGACTGGACTGGATGGGAATGGTAATCTATCACTGTCTGTGATAGTGATAAACAACACCCCATGGCAAGACATTTAGGCAAAAACACAGTTGTGACACATTGGGTCGGATAAACGATTGGTAAGAGCGACAAATATTTGCCATACAAAAACCTGCCTGCATGCACCATACAATAGTTAAATTTGAAGGGTTTGAAAGGAAAGATGTGGCTAGCTCACACAAAACAGTCTCACAATCTGCACCAAATAAATAATGGCCCAGAAAATGAGTTTGTCAATATTTTGAGTGATTGAGGTATGCAGTAGTGCACCAAGAGGAGGATGGCACAAGACAGTTACACGTTATACTATGTGCCAAATAAAGTATATATGCTCCGCAACATAATAGTTTATTTGACATGCGATGTGCCAAGATAAGATATCATGTGCATCAATTTGCATTTCTCAACAACAGCTAATCTTAGTTTATCTGGCCCATTGGCTATGTTCCCATTGAATCAGCTATAAAGAAAATCAGACTGTCAATACTTCAAGTTCAAAAAACACTATTGTTAACATCTTTAACATCAACCTCAGCAAACAAATTAAAGTCAACCTTAGCAGAATACATGTGCTCCAAAAACCAACTAAAGCTCAAATGAGCAATTGTTTACTATATTTTGTTTGTTTACATGCTGGCTAGAACAGGGAAGGATTAGAACATCTGTCAAGTTTTTATTGCTGATTGTGTCCCCATTGGGGAGATTTCTCCTCACTTCCTGTCCTTATGA
Organism: Nanorana parkeri; assembly: GCF_000935625.1. Lineage (NCBI taxonomy): Eukaryota > Metazoa > Chordata > Amphibia > Anura > Dicroglossidae > Nanorana > Nanorana parkeri. The sequence continues at coordinate 42,527 of NW_017307526.1, read as the reverse complement.
CATGGGGTCCAAGGTTGAGATAGTGATAATAAATGATGCCAATATGAATGGAGAAAACCACATTTACTGTTAGAATTTCAGTAGTTCAAGAAAATTAAAAACAATGTTCCATAATGTGAACCAGTGTGCTGCGCTTGGTATTGCAATACATGCTATATTTATACCACAAACGAAACCAATATAAGTGATCAAAGCCTACTTGCAACTAAATGCAATCCAAAAGTGCATATGTGCATGGACGTTAATAAAGGGAGGAAGTGTAGCCTGACGGCAGGAGAGGACAGAGAAACTTACAGAGAAGGTTTCCTTTTTCTATTTTGCGGACGCATCAATGGAAGTATAAACAAAAGACACTGGATTTCTAATAACATTCGATAGAAAATAGACTATTGGTGTTACAACCCTCGCTTATACAATTTTATATTTATCCACCTATATTTATTCACTTTATACTATTAGATGTGGTTTTAGATTTGTTAGATTGGTTATACATCAGTCTTCCTTCAAATTATTGTCCTCTTTATTTATTGTTGCCGATTGCCAGACTGATTAATTTACCTGGTTTATAATTCAACCATTTAGTATCCACATTGTATTTTCACTATATGGCACACATATGCATTATTCATTAACTTATTTAACTTATTTAACTTATCATATTTAACCTATCAGTTTTATATTCGTACTTTCACCATATTTATATGACACGTGTATTTATTAACGTCCATGCACATATGCACTTTTGGATTGCATTTAGTTGCAAGTAGGCTTTGATCACTTATATTGGTTTCGTTTGTGGTATAAATATAGCACGCATTGCAATACCAAGCGCAGCACACTGGTTCACAATTGATCACTTCGATAGATATTGCTGCAGCTGGATTATAATCTTTTGGATTACATTTTTTGATACTTTGATATTTTTATATTTTTGATACTATTATATCTTTTCCTATTTTTTCTGTATTTTGGTTTTTGATTTTTTCATATATCCTAGCGCAACTACCTTGGCCACCAATGTTCCATAATGCTCCTTCGATTTTTGGTAGAAATCAATCCTTGATTTAACCGCATGTACTATTAGAAAATTGAAAGAATGTTCCAAAAACACATTTTTGGGAAAAACATTCTACTGGTGGTTGACCAGCTTGATCCCTAACAGCAAAGTATATGTTCTTATATTTTCCCCCTCCTAGTAATAAAATTGTTTTTTTATTGGCTATTTTTTTTCTTGTTGGAGATCTTGTCTTGATCACAGAACAAAAATGGGAGGAACTCTTCCTAAGAAGAACCAGGTCCCACTAGCAACTCTGATGCCAATTGCGAATTTGCTAAAGAGATTACTTACATGATCTTATGATGTTGCTTCCTTGCTGGCTAAAAATGCTAAAATATCTTACGTACAAACAAGAGATCCATGACAAAGTGGCACATCACTGGATTGGCCAGGGAGAAAACAATGCCATATGGGGTCTTTACGCTAATCTCTTAGCAATTCTGTTGCAGACAAGATGCTGCCAGGGACAGGATCACTTATGTGACTCTAGTGGCCTAACCAGTACAGACAGCAGTGAAAACCTGATAGAGGTTTTGGGCTGTTTGGGCTGCACGTCTGCCTTATTCTGAAAGCCTCATACATTTTGGTTGCAGAGCATAGCACAATGGCATTATAGTCCTCATTTGTAACTCACAGGTTTTATATGAAACATGTTAAACTGTGACCAAAATGTACTGATTCACCACTGTTACTGTCACTGTATACATTATTTTTAGGCTAATTTTTACA
>NW_017307526.1:18662-34659 GCF_000935625.1 Nanorana parkeri | reverse complement strand
AAGCCACTTTTCCTAACTATACTTGCACACCTTTTGCCATGTTCTATTTGTGTACAAGTATTTAAACTGTAAATATCTGCACCCACTGAAAAGGTTAAAAAGTCTGTCTTATTTTTAGATACAGCAATTTTGAGAATCTCAGTGGTTTGCAAAAATCTCTTTGCCGCATAGTGTCCGTTGTGCAGACTTTCGGCCTGTGACACTCGGCTAAAAACACACAATCTCAAAGCCTTGCTGTTATTTTCTGCACACAAAATCCTAATCTTCTGACTGCTTGCTGGGATTCCCTTTTTGTGTTCTGGGCAGAGACATCATTTCTAAAAGCTACACATTGGCGTGAGTCCCAGAAAATGATTGTTAATGTCCAACTGAGACAGAATGGCACCTCCAGCTATGAAGGTTTTGTATCTCTCTTATTCCTGCCAAATTGTCTACAGCTAGATCCTAAACAAATCTATAAAAGTGAAAATGTTATAAATGCTTCTTTATGGCAGAGGAATATGCTAATGAAATAAAATTGTGTTGTTTTTGCATTGATAATATCTACTCCTGAGCTTCCCTTGAAAATCATTAGATGCAACTGACAAGGGCTTGTTTTAATGTAATGCAACGAAGGAGGAAATGCAGACCTCTCATTGCCTAAGATCATCAAGATCCCCCTGCTTAATAAGATGCAGTAGATACACTGCTTAGTGCATAGAGAGATACACCAGAATGGGTCAGCACACTCGGAGAAAGGTTCAGTCTAAATTAGGTTCTTTTTGGCATTTTAATTGTAATTTAACAAAAAGGCTGAATTATAGTGTCAACCTCACATTGATGGCAGGAGCAAACAACTCCTGTCTGACCTGTCTAACAGCAGCCTATTTCTATATGGCTCCACAAAGGTGACATGAACCACAGTATGTATAAACCTTCATTGTATTTATGACATTATCATGTAGTAGTTTGGCATGTGCTACCGGGATAACTTTATTAAAAAAAATTAAAAAGCTGGAAGTCTAAGGGGTGCTGAGGTAGCACCATGCACCATCGTTCTCCTCCACTCTGTGTCATGTTACCTTCACTTTGTGGCCACAACAGTGCTGGTCTCCGGTTTCTCTGGTTTCCGTTCTGTCTTCTTTTCATCCTCTTGTACTTCACTCAAGCAATCGTTTCTGTAATCTGTCACTTGCTCCTTTCATCTAAACACAGCATATCTTGCATTTTCTCAGTCTCCAGGGCTATCATCATCATCATCATCATACCCCACGCTCTTGTTTCTGTGCCCCCTGTCCCCTTCCTCTGCCTTCCCTGCTCTATCACCTATTTCTGTCTCTTTAAACGACTGAACTCTGCTCCAACCTGTCGCTCCCTTGATGACCTGGCATGCATTGCATATATTATTCTACTACCAAAATCTTTTCTCTAGCCGCTCAAAACCGCAAACAGCAGAAAGGCATCATGGCACACTCACAAAACCAGCATGTAAAACAACATGTCTCACCACTAAGGATAATGACAGAGGTTTGGATACACGTCTTCAGCCGAGGATGTGTAAGCCGCACTGCCGCGCCAAGGCACCTCTTATAGTGCGGTCCTAACTCTAAACTATGAGAGTCTCCATCTTGGAGCACATGGGGGCAGAAGATATCAAATTGGGTGCAGGTTTGTCAGGAGGACGCCCAACCTCCTTAAAGGTACAGAAACACACAAGGGATCCCGCACATCCTATTGGCAGCTGAGAAACCCCATGCGCCACTGCACCAAATCAGTCAAGCAAAACAAACGACAAACGCACTCAACAATTTGTTACCAGTTATACAGTAAGCTGCACACGAAATGGGCTTTGAACAGTAAAACAGCAGAAAGGCATCATGGCACACTCACAAAACCAGCATGTAAAACAACATGTCTCACCACTAAGGATAATGACAGAGGTTTGGATACACATCTTCAGCCGAGGATGTGTAAGCCGCACTGCCGCAAAACCGCAAACAAACTCAATTGAACAGCCTAGTGAACAGTTAAAATTATGGTCTGTATTTTTGTCTGTGTCCACAAAGGTTCAGCCTTTCCTGTAGCGCACCTTTGGTCCTAAATGTTCCAATAAAACAGGAACTTCTGTGGATTTTTCGCTGTAGCTACCAGTAGCTCTCAAAGTGTTATATTTACCTTCCATATTCCTCTAATATCTCTGTGCAACCTCTTGGGAGCACCTCCTGGTCTGGCTCTGCAAAAGTGTCCTGGCTTAGCTTTTCTTCTTCTGCATCTTTGTCTCTACATTCATTCCAATAGAGAGGCTGTTCACCCTTGAGACATATAAAATACAGCCTCTCCAATGGAATATATGGAGATTATTCCATGCACTCCTTGGAAATGTCTATAGTCATGGTTATGTGGCTCCCAGTGAGCCACACAGCCACAGATCTTGGGGGACTAAGAAAGAGTATAAGGCTAATGTAACACAATTTTTTCTTGCTGAAATCCAATGGTGGATTATTTCTTTGTTGAAAACCCTTTAGGAATAATTCCTGCCCCAAAATATCCAGTTAATGTATGATAGTGGACTTTTCATGTAATCATTTACAGTCATGGAACCCCAAAATCAGAGACTGCATCAGGTCAGGCTCTGCAAAAGTGTCCTGGCTTAGCTTTTCTGCTTCTGCATCTTTGTCTCTACATTCATTCCAATAGAGAGGCTGTTCACCCTTGAGACATATAATAGACAACCTCTCCAATGGAATATATGGAGATGATTTCATGCAATGCTTGGAAATGTCTACCGTCATGGTTATGTGGCTCCCAGTGAGCCACACAGCCAAAGATCTTGGGGGACTAAGAAAGAGTATAAGGCTAATATAACACAATTTTTTCTTGCTGAAATCCAATGGTGGATTATTCCTTTGTTGAAAATCCTTTAGGAATAATTTCTGCCCCAAAATACCCAGCTAATGTATGATAGTGGACTTTTCATGCAATTATTTACAGTCATGGAGCCCCAAAATCAGAGACTGCATCTGATAGAAAAAAGATTGCCTCAAATTATCTGTAAAAAAAACAAGTCAAGGCAACTGCACTTGCTGTATTTTTATTGAAGACGTTTCACTGGTCGTCCAACCAGCTTTCTCAATTCAGAATGACTTGTACAAAAAATGATCTGGGAATAAATATGGTGAATGATGTTCCAATCCACATAATGTGTTAGTCACGACCAGATGTTGATTGCATTTGCATAATGGGAGCTTGGTGTCAATAACCTGCCCAGAGAGAGGTGTTAAAACAGCATTGTATGTGGCAGACAATAGATGTCTCACCCCATTTTGTCAATATTTACATAAATGGCCTCTTTCACACCGCTTTTTAACCAGTCCTCCCTGTCTAGGATGCGTACTTGACTGTCTTCATAGAAGTGACCTTTTTCCTTTAGATGTAGGTACACTGCTGAATCCTGACCAGAGGATTTTGCTCTGCTATGCTGTGACATACGCTGGTGTAGCTGCTGTTTTGTTTCGCCGACATACAATTCTGAGCACTCCTCACTGCACTGGACTGCATACACAATGTTGTTCATCTTGTGTTTTGGCATTGGGTCTTTTGGGTGAACCAGTTGTTGCCTCAGTGTATTGCTGAGTTTAAAGCAGACAGGGATGTGATACCTTGACTTATTTTTTACAGATATACCATGACCTGGATGAATGAGAGCCTTCACAGACATTGCCTCAAATTAGTCAAGGCTGAAAGAGCAACCTTTAGTTCTGTCCACTAGATAGTTATCAAGTCTGTAGAATATTTCCATTGGTAAAAAAAAAAGAGCTGCATGTAAAACATTTCAACATAATGCATATCATCAATATGAGGTACCATTTAAAAAAAAAACTTGTTTCAATACCTAGTTTGAAATTATATATTATTATTTGCTCATTTTATATTCCAGCTATATTTTCTAATTTGAAGTGCTAATTAGTGATTCTCATTACTGCTCCTTCTCACAATGCAAGACTATAAGTCACCCAACCCCCCCAAAAAAGTACTCTGTATGTGGCCAATATGATATCTCAGCAGTTGTCAAGAAAAAAGGCATTGATTTCAGACCGCTCTCTCTAGTGGCTAATCTACAAGGGTTATACACAAAAGGGTGAAGAGTTTGGAGAAGGCAGGAGAAGTGAACAATCTAGGACAAAATCGCTGACTTGGAAAAATTCTCCAATTCTGCTTACTTTCCGGTTCAGCTATATCATCCTAGATTTTTAACTTCTATGATTTTTTTCTAGGAAAAAAGTCTGGAAAAAGAAAAAGAAAAGGTATCCAGCCAGCACATCTAGGGGCTGCTAAAGTGCAATTTATTACATTTTGGGTTTTGGTTTTAGATAGCTTTAGGCAATGCTTGAAGTGTATCAGAGGATTAACAGGATCATCAGGCAGTTTAAGGAACTTGCTATCACGTGGACATTTCCCAGCAGGTTAGAACATTTTCCTAAGAGCCAGCCCTATACTTTCTAATGCTGTGAACCTTGATGAACATTGTGGCTTCCCCCACCACTGCAACAATTTACAGATGGAGCACCATTCTCTGGGTTATATACTGTATGTCCATGTAAGCCACCCATAATCAATTGCATCTACCTATACCTTTAGAAAACTTTAAAAAAACGTAATTCCCCTTTATGTCCCTTCATATCACTTTCTAAGTTTAGCATTTCCCATGATACCTTTAGAAAAGATTTCTCTGCTCATACACATGCATGGCTCCATAACACTGAATGATAAGTCAGGACTTGCAGCAGATGTCAGGAGCCTTGAAATGGGTCTATTCTCTCAGTGCTAGCAGATGTCACAGTGTGCTGGAAATTTATAGAAAACTATAGGGATTCTTTTGCAGATTCAAATTAGCAGCCGTGAAAGATGTCAACAAAAGAAAAAAATGTTACCTAAATACCTCGAGTCAACATTCTAAGGCAGACGTATGCTTATTTGTATCCATTTCTGGCTTTGCATAATAAGGAGTTTAAACTCAGCTAAAAGCACTATTCATCTCGCTGTGAATGTGAATAGAATCATAACGGAATGTAAAATCGCGAGATGCATTCCATCTTCCTGTCTCCCTTGATCACACTGAGGATTGCACTTCTCATTAAACAATGCTGAGAATCTTTATGTAGGAAACCTGTTAACATAGGCTGGGATGCTTGTGTCGAGAAAAGGCTCACTTGTTTGAGTGGTTGTCAGGAATAATGTAATTATTATTCGATAGGGAAATGGAAGCCGTAATGCATGTCATGCCATTTTATTGGGATCGGTACAGACAAGAAAAGTTGAAGCCTAATTCCAGCCCAAACTTTTTTATATAGTTCTTTCATATTGTTTTCTGTGTCCCTGTTTGTGAGATTTCCCGTCCTTGCCCCAGTGACACCCTGTCACATAAGGAATTATAATAGCTAAGAACTCCCTGGGTTTCAGCTGGAGAATATTGTTAATCAGTCTGATTACCCAGTGCCCAGGCTGCTAGAGGTTCGCTAGCGTTCTGCCGTCTGTACAACAGAGGTAGTGATAGTAGTTTCACAACTCCTGTCAGCCAACAGTTAGACTGGTGAGCCAGCGCTGTAGAGGAGAAGGGAGTTGTGAAGAGGTGTTGGCCTCCATCTCCTCCCTTTGGCCACTGAAGACCATTGTATTATCATATTGTCCCAATTGCCCATTTATTGCTCACCTTCTGTAATGATTGCCTATGTGTAGCCTGCATGTATTGTCTGGATTGCCATTTGTGCCTACATATTGTTAAGTCAGCACTGTTTATTTGAAGGATCATAGTACTATTGTAATGTCATGTGGTGGGCATGAGCCAAACTGCATGCTCCTCACATGCACTGCATGGGCATCCCATCCTGTATTGCATTAACTCGATAAATGCAAAGTAATGCACTTTGGAATTAAAAATAAACAAATGGGTTATACAATTATGGGTATGCCGCTGGGGAAGTCAGAAATGGAGAAGGATTTGGGGGTCATTGTAGACCACAAACTGAAAGGTAGTTTGCAGTGCCAGGCTGCTGTAAACAAAGCTAGCAGGGTCTTGTCCTGTATTAAAAAGGGGATGTATTGCAGGGACAAGTCTATAATTTTGCCACTTTATAGATCATTGGTTCGACCTCATCTGGAGTACGCGGTCCAGTTCTGGTCACCAGTACTAAGAAAAGATGTCCTTGAGTTGGAAAAAGTCCAGCGAAGGGCAACCAAACTAATTAGGGGTATGGAGGACCAGAGCTACGAGACGAGGCTACTAAATTTAAACATGTTCACATTAGAGGTGAGGAGATTAAGGGGGGATATGATTTCCATGTACAAAATGTTTAATGGTGGTAGCAACATTAGCGATGGAAAAAAAATTCCAGCACAAGGGGCGAAGGGGGTTCTTCACAGTAAGATCAGTTAGGGTCTGGAACTCACTGCCACAGGCGGTGATTTCAGCAAATAATGTGGAATTGTTCAAGAAACTTTTGGACGATTTCTTAAGGGACCGTAAAATACAGGGGTACGGGTACTCCTAGAATGAGATCCTAATAGGTTGGACTTGATGGACTAATGTCTTTATTCAACCTCAAATACTATGTAACTATGTAACTCTTTGCTGTCTGGCTGCCTTTGTAGTGGCTCAAATCCCCTGGGATACTTTGAACTTCGTGCTCTCAAGGTACTCAAGACCTTGGGAGAATGACTGCACCTCGCCCTTTTGTGGAAGAGCCCACTTCTAAAAGCAGCCTGGCCTGACCTGACCAGTATTACAAGTGATCTTCCCCACTTACACTCCTTTTGTTATTACTGCAGCAGTCCCTCCCACCTCACGCTAGTTCCCAGGAGAAACCCCCGTCTAGAGGTTGAAGATGGATTAGTCCACACAGAGAGCATTTTCAATATTTTACTAAAAATTATTTTTTTAGTAAATTCATATAAAACACACAATAGTTACCAACGAGTCATAGAGAGGTTATTGCCCAGAGTCCTGCATCCTTTCTTAGGCATGTGAGTAGTCCTTTGTCAAATGGTCCTGCTCCTGTCCCCACTTGCTTCCCTCCTGAGGGGAAGTTGACAGAAATCAACAGCAACTACTAATGGTAGGCCTGGTCCTGTGCCTTCCTATGGACCTGCCTTCTGCTTATTCTTCCTACTAATTTGTCTATCAATATCCCCGGTGGCTTCGCACCAAAACTATATCTATGACTATGCTCTTACTATAGAGCTCCTACAGGGCAGAGCTACCCTTTAACTCCACAGGGACTCCTATAGTCACAAACACCAACTAATATCTCTAACACCAGATAGGAGAAATACACTCTATCCATCCTGCCCACTACACTACACTACACTACACTACACTATAACTTAACTAGCTGCAGGCCTGTCACTGATAAAACCACACTACTTATTATAACCAAGTTTATCTGCAGCACACAACACATGTTACTATTAATCCCTTTACCCTACTATGTACGCCTCTGTTATACTGTTACACTGTTAAATTTTGCTGTGGCATGCTGCAAACACCAATGCTAGCTCCTCCCCTTGGTCTCAGCCTCAGGCCCACTAACTTCTAAATGTCCCCATGTATAAGCATTATGGAATAGGAAAAGAACTGTCTTCCCATTGTGTACACAGACAACAGTAAAAACCTGATGGCATTTCTAACCCTTTTTCAATCTTCTAGGTGTTTTTTTTTTCTGCTGTTCATGTTTCTGTTGGGGGCATTCACCGCTAGTTCTTGGCTGGGTGGTAGGGGGACAAGATGTGTTGAGAAATATCCCAAAATGGACAAAAATAAAAAATATTAATACATTTTAGCTAGAGTTTGGCTACATGTCTAGCTAACCTGAACTGCCCCTGATCCATTTTAACTTGCTTGTTGTGAAGTCAGATATATACATTAATTGACAGAAACCAAAAATTAATTTTAGTTTGATCTGCTTGTGGTTGGAAAAGTGAAGGCAGTCAAAGGAAGTATGGTGATTCTAAAGTCAAAGTCTCAACATTTCCTGTGGAAGAGAGGAAGAGCCAAAATAATTGAAATTAAAATGCATATGCCAATGTTATATAAACAGACCTCTATTGCAGGTGTGATTACATTCTCTGACCTCAAATAAGGAAAAAGTAAAGGAAATATGTTGTGTATCAGGTCCAGCACATCTGGTGATATTTGTGGATATCCACTGGCTGGGAATCTTGAACTCAGATCAATTATCTTGCTTCAAGTACTTTCTAGTCTTTTATGTATTGCATAGACCACTAACATGTGAGATTAATCTTGTAATTCCTAGTCTGGCTATGGCTAACTTGTATATATGCTCACCATGTATTTACATAGTGTAGATCCAGATGTGACGGAACGCAATGGAAGTTGGATCTCGATCTGTGGAATTCGGTTTCCTCATTATTTTTATGCACTCGGGATTCCTGCCAGACAAGATCAGGTGTAAACTTGTGGCTGATTGTATTAATTTTAATTCTGTAATTACAGACCAGTCCAGGCAGTGACATGCAGCCTGACCCCACTGATAAAGCTAATTGCGAAAAGAGATGAAGAAACTACAGTGGCGGTGAGCCGAAATGGGGAGTTAATAAGCCCTGCCACATCCTATTTCCCGCTAATCAAATTACCTTGCAGTTGGAGGATTGGACTTGAATGGGAGCAGGTAATGAAGGAGCTGAGTACCAAATGAATGGGTGCAGTTGGCATTTCCATTAATGTACTCAGGCCATTATTAGTTTCATCACTATAACCGCAAAGATTAACTCAGGCATGCGCCAGTATTGACAGATGGTGCAAGTTAAATTAAAGTGTTTCATATCTGCTTTTTTCAAACGTACTTTGGCAGATCACAGTGTGCTGCCCAAAAATGTGTATTTTTATTGGAGCCATCAAGATCTCATTACATTAGGCAAACAATGTGCATTGAGAGTAATATAACACGTAAGTGAGTCTAATATTATTCATGATTTTAGTCTTCGGCACAAAATAGGAAGCATGATACAAATCTACTCTTACAGATGACCTTGTCCAGAAAATTGATTTTCTTTACACTGAGAAACTCATAGAAGATTTTTTTTACTGACTGCAAGCTTGTCAGAATGAACCTGGAACAGAAGCCTCTTGTAGATATTTTATCATTTTGAAAAGGAAGTTTCTGAGGTTCAGCTTAAGCATTTATTGAATAGCTTTTTTTTTTTTTTAAGAATTCCATTCTCAAAAAGCTTGTCAAAGTAGATGAACTTCATTGAATTATATGTCAAGCCAAAACCTTTTTTTCTAGTTTGGGAAAGATTTGGGAAGGATTAGAACGTCTGTTGTGTTTTACCAACTATCCAGTATGTCCTTCTGAACAGACAGGAAGTGATGGAAAATCTGCAACAGGGGCACAGACAGAAATAAAAAGCTGACAGGTGTTCTAGCTTTCCCTAAAGCTGACCAGACACTTATAATTTTTTTTGGATGTGATAATCAAACATTCTATCTTGTTCAGCCCGTGTGTTCCTGGTGAGATAAGAGTAGCAGCTGCAAGCCAAGACTGCTTATGTGATTAGAATATATGGTTTGCCTCTACCTGATACTCTACCTGATACTACGATCTTTCATTTGCATTCCCAAACTGCATGAAAGTGTCAGAGCACAATGAAAAGCAGACAAGCAAAAATCATAAACTGGAACAAGCCAAGGTCAAGGAGACGGAATGGGTAGTCGTACAAGCCAAGTCAGGAAAACGGAGATCAGCGTCGTCAGGAACAAGCCAGGAGCAGGAACCAGGAAATCAGCGTTGTCAGGATCAAGCCAGGACCAGGAACCAGATGAGAATGTCGGCCAGGATCGGGTCATACACAGAATCAGGATACTCAGAGCAGCAGGAATGCACTAGCAGGAAGACCACGCAAGGGCAAGGTCAGACTGGACTGAGTGGTTTATATAGTGAGTGGGGTGACATCATCACTCAGAGACAGGAAACTCCCATCTGACTCTCTCAGATGACGCTCTCTTGTTTGGCCATAAGAGGGAGCCTGGAAGTAGTGAGCAATGTTACAGAGTCTGCTCTGGCAGAGGAGGAATCACCGGTGGTTAAAATGGCAGCCAAGCCAGAATGAAGCAAACCAGATGAGTCAGGGTGGAACCCTGACAGGAAGCAAGGTTTTTTTAAACATTAAGGTAGACCTGTGTCCTCTTTACTCACTGTCCCTAATGCTAATCCTCCCCCCCCCTTTCACACAATCACAAATATTTATATTAAGGGCCTCCCACTTCTGGGTTTCTCACCTAGGCATGAGTAATGTACCCCCGATGCAGCCTGCAGCCTTCTGGAGTACTCATTTCACGCAACCCAGAAAGTTTCTGGATAATCCACCAAAAATGGGACTGGCACCCTGCTAATTTTGGAGGTCATCTACTGAATGTTGGCTCAAGAGAGGGAACCCCTTTTGCCAGCCCATGTGGGATTGTTTGAGAATCGGAAGTCACCTGTTGCAGGGAGAGGTTTTTAAGCCTTTAACTCTTAGTACCTTGTTCCTTGGGAAACCCCTTTTGTTCTTGTGGGATCACCAGCAAGCCTATTCCCTTGAAAATCTTGTGCCATCTCCCCATTTCATTGGAGTTGTTTAAGAGCGCTCCAACTAAGGGCCTCAATGCCAGCAGGATTCTAGTTAGCTCTACTGGCTAGTAGTTTAATAAGAAGTATTGATCGTTATTAGTGGGGGACTGGGGCATTTACTTTAGTGCCTCATAGATACCTTACTGGTATATGGTCAGTTATAATCTGTTGTTTAATTATTGTTATCTACTGCTATTGTGTTTGAGCTGTTGATTCATTCACTGTTTTATTATTCTAAAGTACCTTTTGCTGATCTTTGTTGCCATCTGTTCTTCTAATTTGAAACTGAAGGCCACAGACTTATATTGAAGCCCATTATATCCTGCAAGGTGTGTTGTTGTGTTGTGGGTCCAGTCTTGGCAGCTCAACACTGATTTGGGACAGAAGAACCTGAAAACTACAGCGGTTCCTTGGGGGGTGAGCGCTACACTCTGTATAGATACTGTGTATATAAGATCATGAAAACCCTTTATAGAGTAAACATTTCCATTTGTTTTGTTTGATATGCACTAAAATATAAAATAATTTTGGAATCCTTATTGTGTTCTTACTTATTTGGGTAGCTGTTTAAACCCTGCAAGATCATATGTTCACTTATCAGTATTTGATCTCATGAATCCCTAATTTTATCTCCCCCTGAAATGGCTCATTTTCTGATTTCCTTAGTAGAAAGCGCGTAAAACTGAAAGTCATTGGAATGAAAATGTGGTATATTTGACTCCTTTGTAAACTGGCCCCCAAATTTGATTCTCTTATTTCAATATGGATTGAAAAAGACTCTGTGCAGTAATGATTTTCAGCCAGAGACATTGTGACCTAGGCTGAGAGCTGGGGAACAGCAGTTTTGTAATCATACCAAGAAACAAATATATGATATGAATTGGTAATTTTAGCTTGTGCCTTACTGAATCTTCGGCAGTTGTTCTGAAACTAGGAGCTTTGATTTTGGCAAAATCTGGTATTGCAGTTCCATCAGTCAGGTATAGTGACATGGGGCATGTTTTGGGGTCTCTTTCTTGCTACATACAGCTTCCTTGGAGACACTGGTGAAGTGATTTCCTGCCTGACAGTACCTGTATAGTTTGTAGACCAATTTTGCTCAGAAGAACCAGAGCCAGCAGGGCAGGATTAGTAGAGCCTCTCCCTTAGGTAAGTAACTACTGATCAATGGCCTATTTACCTAAGCTCCCACTCACTATCACGTGAGGGGGCACTTCTCCATTGACCACAAAGGTAAATGGGTACTTTACCACTTACAGTCAATGAATAGGACTATCACCCCCATTGACCATGAACGTAAGGAAGCACCCCACCACTGACCACATTTAAGGTGGAACTTCTCCACTAACCATCCATGTAAGCAGGCACTTCTCCGTTTGGCCACCCATGTAATAGGGCACTTCTCTACTGACTAGCAACATAAATGCCACTATACTGACCACTCATCACAGTACATACCCCAGACCTACTCCTGACCACTGTACTCTGTAAGCTACGTTGTATATTACATACTCTTCACAGCTGCACACTGTAAGCAGTGCTGTATATCACATACGCTTGATCACTGTATTCTGTAAGCTATGCTGTACTTCATATAGTCCTAATTGTTGCATCATAAAAATGTGCTGAATATTTTATTGCACTATCTGCTCTACTTTGTAAGCTGTAGTGCACATTACATATGTAATGTAATATCCTGGCCATAGTGCTTACTTCCTTAACAGTTGCTGGTTGCTATGTTAGCTGTATGTCTATATTCTGTGTGCAGAAAAGCATATGTGATAAAAGTTCGTGAGGCCCTGGCTTGCATGCAGATTCTACCTCACTTTCTCTCAGATTAATGCATTTTTAAATTGAATGAGCTGCCTGAACTCGCGTTAACGGGTAAACACCTGCTTTAGTTAATGCCAACGCACAAGAACGGCATAGTGTGACTGGGCCCTACATATTAAGAAGCTTCAATAGGTAAGCTAGATAAAACTGAAGACAATATAGAAAACTACTTTGAACCAGACATAGAAAACCACTTTGAACCAGACATCCCCTTTAAAAAAAATGGCTAAAATAAAAAATAAGAAACACCCCATTTCTGTGAAACTTTTAAACCAAGTTAAAAATGTTCCATAAAGGTATTTACTGAATTACTGCAGCTCTCTAAAGCTGTAAATTATAACACATGTAAGAGCACTTCATCACTTCCCTGAATGCCTAACTTTATTCAGTCGTAAGGAGTTATAATAATTAGCATTAAAAATGGCAAAATCTCCAGTAATTAGATTTGGATAATGGGTCAGTGAGCTGGAACATTTCTTTCATTGTATTAATTACATTCTCATTCTGCATGTTCCTTAATTTGCAAGTCAGCAATTAGTATGCTTGTTTCCATTTTGTCAAGGGAAGATCTTCAGCTGTGGTCCAACCTAAGTGAACCTTTCATTAATGTGTCATTAAAGTGAATCTCTTGTTGTTGGATAGATTTTCCTGGCGTTAAACGTGCTGACAGGAAGTGAGGGAAGATCTCCTCTCTAGGAACCCAATAGGAAATAAAAATCTGATAGAGCTTCTGACCCTTAACTATTCGATGCAAAACAAAAAAAAAGGTTTTAGTTGGAGTTAGACTTTAACTTCTGATATCTGTGCTGCTCTTCACTTTGTGAAGATATTTTATAGTTTACGTATTTCATTAATAGACTTGTGTTTTAGAGAGTCTTTTGTTTCAGAGGGCTGTAATAATTAATGGCAGCCAATGGGAGGGGTTAGCAGGGACATGACTGGCAGCTGGATGGGCAGAACTATGTTTGAAGGTTTTGGTGGCTGCATAGGAAGTGACAAGGGTGCAGAGAACTCTGTCATCTGCAGCAAGGTATAATGTGCATTCGGCTTGTGTCAGCATGCAGAGTTCACAATTATCATCTCCCCTGGGCCTGTGAAGTCATAATTATGGGACAGCTCTACATCCCTCATGTCCAAACCCCCCTCTCTTCCTTGCAGGGACCCTGCTACATCTTGTGTTCATAGGCAAGAAGAGCAACACATAGCTTTTACTCTCCGGCATTAGAGGTGAGAGTGGCTATGGGAGGAGTCAGTTGAATGGCTAGCAGGGAGGAGTTTTACTGAGATGGGTGGTGCTTGGCATGGAGATGTGCTGCTTGTGATTTCAATACTGTCTGTGAATTGAACTACAGGGCACAGTTACATGACCGGTTGCCTAGACATGTCCGATTTGTTTCGTAAGAATTAGTTTTTCAGACAAATTTTCATTATTCAGTAATTCTGATGTATCCGATTTTCCCAATAACAGAAATGATGACTGAAAATGAATCCGAATTTATGAGAATGAAATTTCGGACGAAATTCGTTAGCGGTAGTCTGTACGAAATTTTGTTTGTGGAGGAATTTTTGTTTGAGCAAAGTGACATTTAAAAAAAAAATGTTTTCATTGTGTCCTTGCTGCAGCGAAATGAACACGAAACGGCAACAAAAATTCTCGGATTACCGCTAACGAATTTTGTCCGAATCCCGAAACGGATTGACTTTCGCACCCGAATCCCAAAAAACGAAATAACGCAAAATGCGAATCAAAACGAAACTAAATTTTTTGCTGGTGCACATGTCTACGGTTGCCTGCTCATTGGAAGAAGGAGAGGGAGTAGGGGGTTCCTAAGAGTCATAAGAGCAACTTTAGAGAAAGATTGTGGAACACTGGAATGCAGGATAACAGTAAGAAGACTGATTATGTTTAAGGTGAACCCTAATGTGCACATGTGTTTGTGTTAAGCTTTAATAGGTAGACCTTTTTGGCAAAATAGACTCTGTAGGTCCTTTCTGCCATAAATACTTATTTACTTCCTGCAAGAATTATTTCTAATTGTACACTGTTCTGCACATTCTGCTCAGTCTACAAGCTTGGCCTGCCCTGGGTGCTGGGATGAAAACACTCCAATGCACATGTGTGGATGATAGTTCATCCCTTTGCGAGCCAGTGAAGATGGTTGAAGACACCGGACCTGGAAGGAGAAGGCAGACACAATGAAGCGCTGATGGAGGAGCACAAGCATTAGTTGATCACTGTGTGAGGTAAATCTGCCATAATGTGCTAAGAGAACGACACAAGATTTTTGTGAAAATGACTGGTTTGGGGAACGATTATTTCATGTCTATGGGCTACTTCAGTTTAGAATCCAAAAGCTAGTTTTGCTTCTGGAATCCTGTTTTTACATGCCATCACTGAGACCAAAGAAGAGGTTATCTATTACACAAGATATTGCATATCTGAATGTTCACGGCCAAATCACCAGATCCTAAGATTCCTTTCTGGTATATGGCCTGTTAATGGATCTTCTTACTTTTTTAGGAATTAAGAAATATTCATCAACAAGGACAATAGTAGACGTTGCTTGTATGGTATTATTTTAAAAGAGTAACAACATTTCATCTCAATACAAAAATTATATATCAACTTTATAATGTGTGAGTTTTATCAAGAGCTTTTGTTTTTGTAAATAAAACTGTGTTATGTTTTACATACAATGAAATATTAACATATATGCAAAAAGCAATACAATACAATATAAATATAACAAGTTTAAATACAACAAAGCTAAGTAGAATTGTAAACTGCCTTAAATATCAAGAAAATAAGCCTTTGGGCATGCAGATATACTTGCTGGTATAACAAGGGTCACCCTCAGTCCTTGTGAAAAGCAGTCTTGAGCTCGGTGTCAGGGATGATTTGGCAATTAGTTGAAAAGGCTCTCAATTCAGTTTCAGTGTGCTGAACCTAATCTACAGGATTGACAGTGCTCTGCTAATAGCTCAGTCTACAAAATAATTACTGCAGTGTTACGCAAACCCAAAATGAATTAACATTTGCACTTGCGTATGAATATTCAGTGCTGTGCAAGATTCTGGGCTGTTTTCTGTGACTACCAATGCTGCTCATTAGAGACTTGTAATGTTTTTTCAGCATTGAGTGCCTCCAATTAAGCATATAAACTATATACACTTCCACAACTCTCCGAGAAACCTTTGAATTCAGAGCTTTATTTTTCAGGCTGAAATCTTTTGCCTGCTCAAATAGGTACATAAAAGTCCATATCAGGGGCTGACTGGCAACTTTTAGCCCAGTGGGGAAGTACAACCTAGAGGCCCATGGTGCAGCAACTTGGCCTCACTCCCGCTCTTCCTCTTCCCCCCGCCTTCTCCTTGCCCGCCTGCCACTTTTGCCATCCATGTAACGGTTGTGTGAATGGTCGGGTGATGTGAGGCAGGGAGGAGGTGCGGTGTGTGGAGCGTGGATGCGGGCGGGCGGGTCTGGCAGCGGCAAGCGTGAGGCAGGGAGGAGGTGATGCATGTGGATGCTGGCGGGTCTGGCAGTGACAAGCGTGAGGCGG
>NW_017307526.1:11101-17633 GCF_000935625.1 Nanorana parkeri | reverse complement strand
GAAGCAGCCCTCTAATCACGCAGTGTAGAGGGCTGCCGTAGAAGCCGAGGACCCAGCGGCCGCCGATCACAGATGCCGCATCGGATGCCGGCGACAGTGGGGGTCACGGGGGCCTACGTGACGGCATTGGAGAGGCCCGCGGGGCAATTGACACCCTGCCCCCCGGCCCAGTCCGCCCCTGGTCTATATTGACCATTTTGCACTTAAAGGATAGAGATGCTTAATATAAACACACCACCAAAGCCCATCTCCTTCATATTCTGTAACAAAGATAATAGAAACCTGTACTTTACAGGATGACAGTTGTAAATTTCACAATGTGTCATCTTTCCAGAGCCAGACAGACTGTACTTACTACTTCCCTTAGTATGTATTGTACAGTATTGTATAGTGCTATAGTGTATAATGCAGCCTGTACTTAGTAGTGCCCTAAGTATGTATTGTACAATTTGCATAATAGTTTGAATCACCACAAGAATGGAGACACCACACCCCTAAATACAATGTATACCAAATCAAAAAGAAAATGGGGCTTTTAAGGTGTCATCTAGAAGATGCAAAGTGACATTGTAACACTTAATAAAGGAAATTGATAATTGATCTATATATTTAAAATACATTAATTATGATAAAAATCCATAATCAATACATGGATGAATAGAATTACATATATACACCGATCTCACAAAACAACATAGAACCTCCATGGAATCCGTACAGATACATACTATGTACATGATCATATGCAATACAACATATGAATATAATTATCCTTAAATAATAATTTGTAATCATTTCATATATTGTCACAATTTTAGTGAATTGGTCTGTAGTTCTGTACTTTAACAAGCCTTCTACTCATTTTGCAAAAGCTAAAGGTATCCTGTAGAGTCCTTATGGATAAGTATATATCAATATTTTACATAATAATATGCTAGCCACTTATAAAACAAACAAATCATTAATCAAAATCTAAATAACGCACATAAATAAATACAATTTTTACATATATTGTATAGTATAGTTGTATAGTGTATAATGTAGCCTGTAATTAGTACTTCCCTTAGTATGTATTGTACAATATAGCACAGTTGTATAGTGTATAATGTAATTGTATAGTGTATAACGTACATCGGCTGAAATCAGCCGTACATTGGCCATGCTCTGCATGTTGATAATTTAATGATGATAAGCATGGTCATTGTTTTTTTCTTTTTTTTTTTAGTGTTTTGTTTTTCTTTTTCTCATTGTATTTAATGTAATTAGATTAAATATTATTATTATTGTTTTTGTTGTTTATTGTTATTTGTGTATTTGAGGATTTAAAAAAAAAAAATAATTAAAAGAAAACTGCATATTTTGTTCAAATAAAGGACTTTGCACTATGGTGTTGTGCATTTATTTACTATTTTACTGTTATTTGGTGAATGAGTTGGGGTAACAACTAACCCTTACTCATTCACGAGCAGGGGCATCATATGGGTGTCCCCTTATAAGGAGGAACCCAGATTCCTATAAGCCCCTGCCCACAGACCCCCACAACCACCCGGCCAGGGTTGTGGGAAAGAGGCCCTTGCCTTCATCATCATGAGGACAAGGTTAAGGGCATGTGGCCAGGTATGGTACAGGAGGGGGGCTTCACGCTCGCCCCCCTTTCTTGCTCTGCCAGACTGCTGCTCGGATCAAGGGTCTGGTAAAAGATTTTTTTGGCATTGGGGTCCCCCCTAAAATTCCTACCACACCTAAAGGGCCTGGTATATATTGGGGAGGGGACTCAATGCTGTTTTTATTTTAAATTTAACAGCATAAGTTCATTACAAATGACATTTGGAAACATTTTCGGATGCAATTAATTTTGGTTATAATAAATTTGTATTTATTCGGATTCATTCTTTCTTTCGAAAATTTGGATGCATCCGAATGTCCGAATATGCCGATATTTGTCCGAATTTCAATTTATAACAAATCTTTCATGCCTAGTATCTATTTATTTCCATAGAAGAGTTTTGAGAGCTTAGATATAACTTGCCTTTATGGTCTTGAAATATCTTTATTTAAAAGTTAGGAGATGCATCTCATATTCCAATTATAAGACAGAAGCATTAGCTTATTGAAGCTTGAAGGCTGAAATTATAAAAGAATACAATTACAGCGGAATGCCATTATGGCCTGCACTAAGTTATTTATAATGCGATTTGTTTTTCAATCGTATTCTTAAAAAACAATAATACATCTTTCAGCGTCTATAAGCAGAAAACAATGCTAGCACACTAGTGGTCTTATTTAGTAAGGCAGTTCAAAGAACAATGATGATAAAGATAGGTCTTTAGGTGTTAATAACATTTCCATTTATTGTGGTCAGATCAGGTAAGAGATTGTGTCTAATTGTTGGCTATAGAAGGGTTTTCCAAATTAGGGTAAAATGTGCCACCTGTTCCTTACTACTTAATGAAAAGCTTGTCTTCTGTCAGTTACAGCAGGAGATTCAGCATCTGCCCATTCTTGATTCAGTAGTCTGATCCTTTAGAAGGTCCCTACTCAAACTATTATGTTTCTGAGGTTCCCTTTTACAGGCTAACATGACTGGTGGGATGAAGTTGCTTCTTTGCAAGCGGTAATCCACCCTGAGCTTTGACTGATGGCAGAAAGCTATTAGAGGTTGAACCAGGGGAGGAGGACCAGTGCAGCAGAAGGAAGTATGAGGGAACATAAACCTTCCTTTGCTGATTCCCATTACGAGCTAGAGATAGAGCATAGACATTACCCATGAAGTTTATATATGTGAACTGTTGTGTCTGCCCAACTGTGTCATAATTCATACACACCTGCTGCGATGCATAAGCAGAAGGTAGCATCACTTATCAGAACCAGAAAGTGATGAAAAAGCCAAAATCAATTGTCAAAAAGTTGTTACTGGAACAACTTCACTGGGAAATCTTCCAACACACAGCTGTTCTGGTAACCCTCCGGGGTGATTGAGAGAAACCACTTGATTCCCCCATCCACACAAACAGAATGGATGGCGGATCTCCCCTGCTAGCTATTATATTCTGGTGGCTGCAGTCACTGTTTGGCTGACAATTTTCCACCTTGCTCCTTCGTTTTTTTGTTTCTTTTTCAAGCCAGATGGTGCTGGCAGGACCACCCACAGATCAAAAATTCAAGCCGTGTCTGGCCAGTAAGTTTTCTTACTTCCAGTTGTGTCTTTAGAACAGCACAGAATTCCTGGCACCTTATTGTTTAAATATAAAGCCTTGCAATTCACAGATAATAAATACATTTCACAGCATAACTGGGCATCAGAAATATACTTTATTGATATAGCTACAAATCAGATTTATCGCTGAATGTGGAATTTTACATCCATGGCCCATGTCTACTAGACCTTAGATACCAATTACCATCCCCACAGTCCCTGATGACAGGAAACATTATTTAAAGACTCAAGACAGCGCAGTTGACACATGGCTGCTATGATGGAATTGGCTGGGCGCCAAATCAAGAACTTAGGCTGAAAGTGTGAAGTCATTCCGGGGAATGCAGAAATGTTCAAACTACCAAATGAAATAGTAATACTAATGTATGAGATATCTGAGGTGAATACAGTCTGAGATGAAGTTGTATTGATGAAGTATTATTCTTGATATTTGAGAAGTTACAGATTTGTGGGCTTTGCTACGGGCAAGGTTTTAATATAGGTCTAGCAAATTTCAAACTAGAAGGAGGAAAGTTCAAGAGTAAACCTTATTAGTATTATTTTACAGAAAGAGTATTTGATGGCTGGAATAGACTTCCAGCAGAGATAGTGCGTCAGTCAAGAGTAAACTAATGTATACATGCTTGGGACAAACATAGATCTAAAAAGTAAAAAAATAAAAAACAAAAAGAGGCTTGATGGACCACTTGGTCTTTTTCTGCCTCCACTCTTCTATGTTTCTGTGCTTTTATGTGTTCTTTACCATTGAAGTTTAAGGAAAATTACATTTTTAAGTGTTCCTACAAGTTGATTGAATGTTAGAAACAAATGTACGGTGCACCGGCATTATGGATGAGTGGAGCGATTTCGGTGACACTGAGTTTGCCGCAAAATTACTGGTTTGGTCGGCAAAAGTTCACTGAAGCAGAAACAATCAATTCTGCTTACTGAGCTGCTAAGTTGAAATATGTTAGAAAAAAAATCTACTTTTTTAAAATGTATTTAGAGGTTTTTTTTGAAGGGGATTGTATTTAGGGAAGTTTATATTTAATTGTATTTAGCATTTATTTGTATTTGTGTTTTTTCCTGTTTTTTTAATAGATTATTTGTGTTCAAATTTAAAATTACAACTTAAAATTATCTTTTTTTAAATCTCTTAAAATAAAACTTAAACAATGAGGCAAATGAGAGGCTGTTTTTTAGAACAAGGACATGTCCAGAATAATTAAAAGGAGCATTTTAGCCCTCAATAGCTATTTAATACCCTTTGTACTAATAAACCAGCAAAAAAAACCCCTTAATTTTACCTTCTATTGACTTCAATACCTTTGACCTATATGACCATATTTTGCCGTAATCTTCTTAATTTTTGGCAAGATTTCAGGATGTAAAACCTCTCAGTTTTACCCATCCCTACTAAGCATATACCATCCTTTTTATTATTATTTTTTAAATAAATATTTTGTTCTAATTCACACTTTGAAAAACTATTTGCTACGGAAAAAGTTAACATTCTTCAAGACTACTAACCCATTAATAGAAGGGTGACTTTAACCGAACAGTTCTGTCTCAGAATAATTCAGTGAACAGAGAAGTTAGTTACCCTTTTGATTGCCAGCTGTTTCTCCAATGAGAGATAAATGAACATATGTTTGCCAATCAATGAAATGTTACTGAATCTTAATTGTTTCAGCTTTAATGCCGTTGTAAAAATTCATCAGCGTTAATAGAGTTATCTGTTCCTCCTAAATTGTAATTTACGAAGTAACAGAGGAAAAAAAAAATGAGTGTGATTTTAATTCTATTTAGTTTTGTATTTTATTTTAGCTAGTTGTAATGATTCAAAGTAGAACTCCAACCAAATTGTCATATTTTGTTTTGGATAAAGTGTGGAAGGATTAGAACCTGTGTCATGCTTTCATTGTTATTTGTGTCCCAACATGAGAAGGTTTATCCTTATTTCCTGTCAGGACAGCAAGTAGTGAAAATATTTAAACATTACATATTTATTATCAGTAGTTTGAGGAAGGGATAGAACAGGCAACATGTTAACTGGGCGCCCCCCTCCCCCCCTATTTATTGGCTATCACAGGGACAGTAAGTAATGGAAAAATCTCCCCAATGGGGTCACAGATAGAAGTGAATAACTGACAAAAATGTTATCTTCTTTCCACTTTATCCAAAACTGAAACAAATTGGTGGGATTCAGTCTTTAAAAAAACATTAATTGAGCTCCTGTCTATTGACTTTGCCTACTCCAAGATGATGTCATCAGTCTGTTGCAGGCATAAAGACGCATTAACGCAATCTCAGCAGGGGATTGATCTGTGTCATATCTTTGTAAACACAGCCAAGAACTGCACAGACACCAGGATTTATATGATTGTGTCATGTCTGAGCCAAAATTTCAGTCTAGGTGGTAGATGTTGACCCTAATGTCGGCCTTTCAAATAAAAGTATTGTTAGATCCTAGGCATTGTTAGATGCCAGATCCACTTTAAATTGTATGTTAACCACTAAAGGTGCCCATACACTTTACAACCCTCGCAAGACTGTTGTCTTGCGAGGGTTGTAAAGTACTTAAAAAAAACGTACGATCTGCCCATCTAGGACAGGCAGATCGTACTTGCCCTGAGGGGCGGACTTGCGATGACTGCAATGAGGGGCGGGCTTCTGATGACTGCAAACGGGCAGTGGGCGCTTGCGCACACTGGCCCGTTCGGCAGTTGTCGAACAAGCAGGCCACTAACTCGCTGAAAAACGTACGGTACCTGGTGGGTTTTCAATGAGGCTGAATGCAAACAAATCCCCCAAATTTCATCCAAAATGAAACTAAATCAGACACGTAACTGCTTTCTGGCCAATCAGAAAACCCAGTCCGAAATTAAAAAGAAATTACGAAAGATCCGAATCCGAATATCGAAACTAAACAGCGTTCAGACCAGAAACCCAAAACAAGGAGAAATCTGAATCAAAATTTTTTTTTGCTAGCTTACATGTTTAAAATATTTATGTGTACAATATAATGTGTGTGTGTGTGTGTGTGTATATATATATATATCTGTCTCCCACCCTAACTACCTTTAGGCGATCCCTTAAGACTCATCTCTTCAGGGAAGCCTATCCCACCTCAACCTAACCACTCGACCATTACGTTCTCAAACAATTCATCCCCACACAGCTACCTCCTCATGTAACACTTCCCCCTCCCTTTTAGATTGTAAGCTCTCAGGGGCAGGGCCCTCCTTACCATCTTGTCTTGAATTGTATTGTGATTGTAATGTCTTCCTTATATTGTAAAGCGCTGCGCAAACTGTTGGCGCTATATCAATCCTG
>NW_017307526.1:0-10180 GCF_000935625.1 Nanorana parkeri | reverse complement strand
ATATATTGTAGCAGAACATCCCAGAGGGAGCCTGGGAAAGTCCTGTTCGGAGTTTATAGGTCTCCCAGTTTCCTCTCCTATACATTTAGGAATTGCTGATCCGGGCTCCAGTGCAGGGTTTTTTTTTAAGTTTACTCCTCTCCCCACTGTCAATTTAAGCTCACCTGGAACCTGGACTCAGAGCTCTCTGTCTGGGTATCAGACAAGAACTGTCTGAGAGAGCTACAAGGTATAGTGGAAAAACTTGCAAACAGTTTATGTGGAGGCTGACAAGCGGTAGGCCTGCTCAACCTGTTAGTTAGGATCTATATATTTTGGTTGTGAAGTTAGTGCCGGGATACGGCTAGGTTTTATTTTTGTTGATTTCTTGTGAACCCCTCTGTGAATGCTCTTGTCCATATCACTAATAAACACTGCACTGTTTGCCACTACTCCCCAGGATTTGGTATCTGTGCCCAAGAGACGGCTTATTCCCAGGGGGCTTATGTGCCAGCTATATATATATCTATATATCTACATAATACAACACATTTACATTTTGGTCATAGCATTATGACTAGCCAATACAATTAATTGCCCATAAAAAATATTGTATAAAACGATGTGGCGCTATGAAGTAATGCAAACAAAGTGTTATAAATATGAACACAATGTGATCAATAATAAAGCACTATAGATCAATTAATCCTGTTGAAGATTAATTGATCTATAGTACTTTATTATTGATCACATTGTATTCATATTTCTATCACATTATTGTTGGCATTAATTCATAGCTCCCCATAGTTTTATACAATAATCTTTATCAGTATACAATACTTGTGTATGTTGGCAGCTTGTGTATTACAGTCTTTTAGTCATTTCTTAGTGGGGAAGTTATTGGGTTATATTCTAGTGAAATCATTAAAAAAAATACTTTCTAGTAAACTTTGCGGTAATTCAAATTGCATTCTAATTGAAATGATATTAGCATAGTTTCCTTTATAACTTGGATGGTTTCTTCTTAAATGTACTGCATGCAAGCTTCAATGTCTTCACTGCCTTGCAATATCATCCATTATTTCTGGAAAAGTCATTTTCTGAGTTTAGTTCAATGGTTTATTTTTCAGAAAAAAGAATTTAACACAAGGAAAATGGCAGCATGCTACATGACCATTTTTTGCATGGAAATTAGTTTTAGATTTGAAGCCCAAACTGTAAAACATTTTGGGTACCACAATGAAGACTGTTGAAGATTGTCAGTGATTAACAACTTCACTTTAATGTATACAAATTAATTCATCTGAATGAGGCTGACAGTAGACACAAAACAAAGCACATTTATTTATCTTACCGCATTTACAATACTCATTGTTTCGCTGCTGCTGAGGTGTAAACTATTAAACATGTTTTAAAACAAAACAAAAAAAATTAACACTCTGTAATGTGTAATTAAGCAAATATTGATGAAAATAAATGAAAGTGTTGCTGTTTACAGTAACACAGTTTAGTTTTTTTAATTGCACACTAAAATAGACAGTGAGGGTACATGCCAGTGACGTGCGGTACCTCTTGCTTGGGGTGAGGCGTTCCCAAGCCCCACCCCCTGCCAGCTGAAGCCCCGCTGGCTAAAGTTCTGCCTCCTGCCGGCCAAAGCCCCGTCCCAACCCGTCTAAAAGCTAGTGTAAAGGAGGAAGGGAGGAGACAGGCAGGAGCCTCCCTGTACCTCACTTGCTCCTCACTGCTGAGGCTCCGTGACAGGTTAGGTTAGGAGGATTTCCCTGCTGTGTAACCTGTTAGATGCCGATCTGAATAGAGAAAAAGCTGTCAGCTTCAGACATGAAGCTGACAGCTTTTTCCTCAATAATTCTAGGTGAGGTTCTGCCTCACCTGCCTCCCCTGACCGCACATCCTTGGTACAGGCACATGGGTTTCCGGGAATTCCTGCCGCAAGGACCTGCAGATTCTTGCAGCAGGTCTATGTGGATGCACCCACTGTGTCTATTCAAGTAAATGGCAGGCTGACAGCGGCCACATCTGTCAGCGGCCGTCCACATGTAATCGTACATTACCTGCTGAATGGGAGAGATGCTTGTCCCTGAACGCAGAGAGATTACGTCCTGGGACAATGATCTATCCTGATCCACAGGCAATGTACGATTACAGTCACGGACAGATGTGGCCGCTCTCAGCCTGTCATTTAGTTGAATAGGCACAGTGGCCGCATCTGTATGGATCTGTTGCGGAGCAGTATAGATGATTGTCCCTGGACATAATCTCTCTGCATCCATTGATAAGCATCTTTCCCAATCCCCAGGTAATAATACCATGTACGATTACATGTGAACAGCCACAGACAGATGCGGCCATTGTCAGCCTGTCATTTACTTGAATGGGTACAGACGCTGCATCTGTACGGACTCACCTGGGATTCCTGCTGCAAGAATCCACAGGTTCTTGTGGTAGGAATCCCCAGATGCCCATGTGCATGAGGACTAAGGGCTAGTTCACACCAGAACTGTGTGCGTCTGAACTGCTGCAATGTAATGCATTGCACCACAATTTAACCACGATTGATGCATTTTATTTGTTTCTTGTGTGCTTAAAATGGGATTCCAGGTGCATTCCAGTGCTTTTGCTTACCATTAGCCAAAACAAAAGTGCCTGAAGCTTGAGAACACACGAAAAATGCTTCAAAAACACACATTTGTGCATGAAAATAACACAGTTTACATCATACACAGCACAGAGTACTGAGTGCAGTGGTCTGTAGTATGTAATGAACAGAGTAGCCTATAATTCCTCTGCTTGTATCGCTGTATCTACTGATTGGTTTGACATGCAGGTTTCACTGAAGGTGACCTCTGGTTATGTGTTTTTCTCCATTGACATAGTTTGAATGTAACAAAGCGAACTGAGGTGCCATGTCAATGGATTTCCGTTTCTAATAACACCATCATAAATAGGACTTCACTACAATGATCTTATTAATCTGTGTCATTATTTATTACGCAGCTTCTTAGTAACTCATAAGGCAGGATAACTGGTGCAGCAAATTAGAATTTTACTTATGTGTTCTGACTGGAACATTAGTAGAAACAAATTTTCAGTGTTGTTGCCTTGTTTCAAACTAATATAGTAGAAATTCTCTAGCTGTAGATGTTATATGAGAACATTAACTGCGACTCCCAGTAAAAATATAAGAAAATATTACTTTTTTGCAATTCCAGACTAGATCATAAAGCATAGTATGTATGGTTTTACAAGGAGGACAGGATGACATTAAAGCAGATCTAAACCTTACCCAGATGACATTTAGGGGTGCTTATATAGAATATTTGCAGCACCATTTGTCTTGCAAAACTGTACGTACATTAATTATGTGGCGATGGGGCAAAAAATGAATTGTATTAGAATATTTGCTTTCAGGACCAATGTAATTCGTACATTAAAGTGATTCAAGAAAATATCTAATTGTGGCCACTAGATGGAACTAATGATTATAGGTAATAAGTATTTACTTCCTATGATGCTCAGCTTCATCTAGTGGCCTTAAAGGAGAACTATGGGGTCAGTGATTTTCCCCATAGTTCTCCTAAGGGTAACGGGAGGACACAAACTGGCGTCCTCCTGTCACCCAAAGCTCAGTATACCGCGAGCTGCAGCTCGCGGCATACTGAGATGCTGCAGCCGGTACGGATTCCGACAATGCTGTCTGGATCGACCCAGCTGCGTGAGTGACAGGGGAGGGGGTGGGTACAGCTGGCTCTGCCTCTAGATAGATTGCAAGATGAAAGCCGCACGGCCCGAGGTACGCAAGCGCACACTGCCCGCTCACCATTGCAATCATCTGCAAGCCCTCCCCTCAGCTGGGAGGACTTGTGATGATCGCAAGTACGATCTGCCTGTCCAAGATGGGCAGGTTGTACAAACTTTTAATCACCTTACAACCATCACAAAATGAAAGTCATGTGATGGTTGTAAGGTGTATGGCCACCTTTAGGAAGTGCTGGATGGTCTTCAGCTGTTATTCAGCAACTTGAGTCCTAAACCTGTCAATGGATCATTGCTGCTGACCATCTGGGTTGACTTTGGCTAGTGTCTGACTATGCTTCTTAGCTGCTGCCCTTCTGGTGCGACCTTGGCTAGTTCTTGGGTATGACTCCTCTCTGCTGATCTTTTGTTGTGATCTTAGCTAGTTCCTGATTATGACTCATGACTGTTGACCTTCTGATGTGTGCTCAGCTTGCCTCCTGACCATTAGTCTGCCTGCTGACCTGCTTGCTGTCTGTCTCCTCAGCTACCGTCCACTGCCTGTCAATATCACACTTCCAGTCTGTTTATTACCCATCCCACTCATTCCCTCTGCTTCATTCCAGGGGTGTCTGGACCAGAGTTGTAAGGGAGGCCATCTTGTCACCCTGGCCTCCAACCATGTGCATGTTAAAACCTCTACCTCTCCCCTTCTTCATATAATAGAATAGAAACAATGTAACTGATGAGAGCAACAGACAGAAAGCACACAAAGTCATACCACAAAATGCATTATATGGCATATTTAACAGACAAAAGGGACCAAATAGGAGATGTTTATTGTTAGGGATTACATAACCTTTACAGGTTTGGTTTAAGGGGGAGGTTAAATGTTGGGGTCAACCTAAGCTACCTAAGAGTTAGAAAAAATTGAGTGGGTTTCTATTGTGGAAAAACTCTTCAAGCCAATGTACCATATACTTTTGTGAGGGTGTCAAGTGTTTGGTTTGCATACAAACTCCTGTGTACAAAGAAGGTAGTGAAAAGTGTTAGTTGGTTATCTGAAGCAGTTTACATAGCTGAACGATTGCTTTAACTCAGAGGTACACAAAGGGGGAGCAGAGAAGTGTTATCTAGAATGGGACAAATTGAGAATGAATGAACGCTGGGTGAGATTTTATAACAAGAGAACAAGTCTGAAACACACCGTGTGCTTTCTATGATTTATAACCGAACATCCCACTGAGAAGCATTTCAAAACTTAATTCCTATGTAATAATTGCACTTACACTTCCTGTAACATCTGCAGAATGTGGATGTTCACTCTGCAAATGGAATGATTAAAGGACACCTCCACAGCAGAATGGCAGCCAGGAGATTTAAATACTCCAATTTTGTTTACAGCTATAATAAACGATAGCCTTGCAAATTGGCCTTGGATAATGTTTTGGGCATCACAACTAAATTATTGAACATTTGAAAAATGACTTTATTACGGGAAATGTCAAGTTAAAACCAACAGGAATTTTTTTTAAGGTGGTGTTGCTGCTTGCTTAGCTTTCAGGAATCCACAGAGATCCCTTTCATTTTAGGATTTTTTTTTTAAACTAGAGCAATATATGCCATTAATCAGTACGTTAGCTCTTGAGGTGCTACTGCCTTCGGGAAGCTATTACCAAGCTGTTGATGATTTTAAATAGTCTTTATGGTGGAGTATCCCATGTGGCAGATGGTGGTGGAAAATATAGCTTTCTATATGTGGTAATAGATCACAAACAGATACCTGGCGCAGATGCTATTAAAACTGGCGTTTCTCATGCAGCGGCTGGTTTGATAAATAGTAGAAGGCTATACTTTGCAGTTAAATATGGCCAAATGAGCAGCATGTGCTTGTAAACAAAAATAGGGCTCCTTAAAGCAACAGTTAACCTAAAACTGGAAAGTTTGCCAATAAAAGGCTACTAATGGTATTTATCAAAAATAATTAGAAACCAATATAAGCCTACAGAAAATATAGAAATATAGATATTTAAAATGTATGTCAGGGAAAATAAAAATCACTATTTGTCTCTATACATGTACATTTTTTACGTTAAAAAATGCCACAAGAGCAAAACAAACCTGTTGATCTGCAAGAAACTCACTGTGCTCCTGACAAGACATTTCCTTTGCTGGACTGAAATCCCAATTATCCCTGCCTGCAGGACTACAAAATCCAGTCCATCCCTCACACCTCTCTGTCCCACTACACATACATTGTTTTCTTTCCCAGAAAACTTTCCTGCTCCTCTGGTTCTGAAGAGTCTTGGCCGATGTAGTTCTGGGGGCATGCCCATGTCAAAATGACCTCCCAGCAACTGCACCCACACTAATAAAAGCTGATTCCTACTACAGAAACAAGGTAACATGGACATGCTCTAGAGGAGGAGAGGAAGATTTGGGGGTAAAATTGGGTAATGCCTGGGTAAACACTTTAACTAGGTCACTTTGTATGGAAACCTATTGTTCTGTGTTACCTGCCTTTATAATCTATAGGATACAAAGGGGCAATGGAAGTAAATGTTACTTTTACCAAACATTCGCTGGTAATAATTCAATGGCTGTTATTTAAAGCGCACCATGAAGATTCACCTGCACCGATTGTTTGATGAATGTCACTGCTTTATTAATATACACTTTAAAATGTCTGCAATACCTGTTGGTAAAACTGCTCCATTGGCTTACTTTTTATTGGTTATGGTTAAATTTAATTGCAGCCAATACATTTGTCTAAAATACTTGTTTATTCTAGTAGTTTCAGCTTGCTCTAAGCACTTCCTATTTAAGGGTGACACCCCTATCCACATGCACCAAGAGCTGTGGCACCATTGTCACTCCACTTTGTGTGCTCCTGTATATGGAGTACAGCATGCCATGCCTGCACAATGTCCTATGGTCACTGGCAGCTATGTCACAGGCAGCAATGTCTACTAGGCAGCCCAGAAATGTTTGATTAGCAAAGAAGCTTGGCACTCATGGTCAGGAAGCCAGCAATATCACCAGTGCTTGTAACCTGAAGCTGCTCCATCCCACCAACAGCTCTGGCCCACAGAATGGAGGATAACAGATAGAAGTCATGGGACGGGTGTCATATGGACAGGAAGTGAGGGAAAGTCACCACTGTGTGGTCACAGGCTGATATAAAAAGAAACCGAAATGTAACTCTTCCCTGCTCTATCCACAGCTGTAAAAAACAATTTGGCTAGTCTGGTTTTCATTGAAGGGAGAATTGATGGATCATCTTCTAAATCAATCGTTAATAAAGACTGCTTTGGTGAGTGATATGTTTTGCTTTAGGAAGGTCTCTGCCACTGGATAGAGGTAGACAGATTGAAATGACCATAAAGACAATTTTGCATTATTTTAAAACAACAATAGGTTAGATTTTTCTTTTAATTTAAAATGGCATATGAACAAAACTTTTTTTATATTAACAAGGATGAAATCTAAATGTATGTTTAATTATGTGGCACTTGCTACTGCATATTCTGTTTCCTGGACAGATATATGAGCTTAATAAAGTTTGATTTATTTCAATGCGGAATCAATACGATACAAATTTTAACACAAATTGACAAAAAATTTTTTTTAAAAATTGCATTTCATTCCAACAGCTTCCAATATCATTGAAATTAGGCAATGAGTCATGAAACTGAGTCCTTCTAAATGCCCCTGGTGCATTGTTTGTGTCTGTCTATTAAGCCATCCAAGAAGTGCTTAAATTGACTATTTACACAAGCCCGAGACTTGGATAGTGTAATTTTAATGCAGAGAGAACTATCACATATAAAGAGTTCATAGCTGCAGAATTTATGAGCAGCACTGGGAACAGTAACCTCAAGCTTTGTACATTACTGCTAATTTTCATGTTTCCTGATGAAATGTTTGCATATCCAAAATAATAATATGATATGCTGTAATTTCATCATACTTAGTGATGTGAATACAATAACAGACAATAAAGAATAATTAGCTCTAATTTGTTAGTCTCTAAGATTTAATTTTTCATGTATGGGATCCAGATACTGTGCCCTGTCTACAGATTGCTATGGTGGTAACTTATAGTCATGTGAAAAAGTAAGCATGCCCCATAGAAATTGTTGACTTTTTCAACATTTTTGCGCAGGCAAAAATTAGATCTTCATTCAAATAGTGCCTATAGATAAAGATGATATACCTGAACAAATGACACATAAAATGTACATGGTGTAATAATTTTCATGATTTAAATGAACACAAATGCCGATTTGTCTTATTTAAATCCCATGTATCCAGACTCCTCTTTGCTATTGACATGTGTCGTGTTATGATGCCCAGATCAATAAAGCTCTTTACGGCCCTCAGAAAGGAGGTTGTAGATGCCTATGAGTCTAGCCAAATTATTTGAATCAATCATTTCACTGTAAGAAAAATAATCTGTAAGTGGTGTAGATTTCAAATGACTGCACATTTTTCCAGGCCTGGCCAGTCCATATTTTTCAGCCCAAGAGCTGCCTGTTTAATGGTAATTCTTAAGATTGCATCCTGGGTATTTGAGTAACTCCTGCAGCAGCTGGGGTCTGAAATTAGAAAGAGATTGTACCAATTTAATCAGCATGAATGTTGTGTTAAAAATGCTTTTGCTGTCCAAAAAGAATATTAGCGCAAGACTACAGTTTATCATTAAACAAAAAGGCAAAGGCCTTCTAGAACAATTTGTTGAAGACTAAGGGTGTGCTCAGTTTCAGACCGAACCCAGTCCAAACCTGAACTCTGCAAAACCTTGAAGGAAGCTTCTGCTTTTGTCCAATCAGCTGCAGCCAATGTATTCCCCACCCATAGATGCACATAAGCAAAGTGGCAGGATGCTGTGATGTCATTGATGTTATTTGGCCACATGAATATATGGTCATTGGGTGGATCCATTTCACCTCCAAGTTTGGAAATACTTTAGGTTATGACATGTATCCTTTTAGTTTTCATTCTTTTAGTCAGCATTCATTCTTTTCCCCTAGCAGTAGGCTCTCACAGGAGAGAGAGAGAGAGCGAGCGAGAGAGTGAGCGAGAGAGAGGAAGCCCTCAGCCATTTGTCAGCTCACACATAAAAGTCTGTGTACAGCTGAAATGAGGTCCGACTAACAGGGAAGGTGAAGTCCTAGCAATGGAGACTTTATCCCACCCAAAGTTCTACAAAACATCCATGCACAGGACCCAGACTAAAACATATTATGATCTGAGAAAACCAAAAGTTTGTTATCTGCTTTACATCTTCAACACATATTAGATGAACAGGGGACAATGACGATGATTGTGGTTGGTCATTTATAACACTTGGAAAGGATTTTACTATTTTCCTCCTGGGGTTTACATGACATTGAGAGCATGTGAGTCAATGAGGTGGGTTTATTAGTCTCCTGTGAAGTACATTTCTTGCTGTAAAAATCTTAAAGATGGAGCATCTTTTTTAACAGTCCTCTCTAGATTAAATCTATATAGAATGAAAAATATATATTATGGGGTATATATTGAGTGCAAAGAGACTGAAATAGCACATGGACTTGGGGGTATTTATGTAAATAATGTCTGCTATTGTTCATAGTCCAGCCAAATGTTATAGATCTTTGCTTATTTTGTTCTCATGTTTCAGACTTCTGAATGGGATTATAGGTAAAGTTCCCAGAATACCTATTGTGTCCCCAGTAAAGTATGCTAAAATACAATAAATACCACAATCATGGTAAATCCTTTATGACTGTACAATGAATAAGTATTATCTTTGAAGTAAACCTGCATTTCATTAAAAGTTGTACATGTCCTAGCAACCTCTAAAAAAAGGCCATATGATATGTTACATTTACTAAAGAAGATACCTATATCCAGCAATGCTGGCTTCAGGCTGCCTACAGACTCTGAGTGTGTCCTCCTGAGCTGTAATAAACCTATCTTTGGAAACAAGTTGTTCAGCCAGGTCAGGACAGACCAGGCCCCTTACTCCAAACAGCACCTTCTAGTAGTAGCTAGAAAAAGCTTGTTTATAGCAGAAATAGATTTCTGCCCTACATAGAAATAGATTGATACCATAGCAGGCTATGCTACTTAAAGCATGATTTCTATTCAGTAACACTAATCCACTAGATTGAAATTTTTTCATGGACTGTAGGGAAAAGGTCGATTGCATGTTTAATGAAAATGCTGTTATACTTTAAAAGCAATGAAGCCAATCCTTTCCTATAGAACCAAACAGTGATCATTGTCATCTTTGGATTCAAGAGGATGATAAGATATTTTAGGGATTTATGTTCTGATTTTACTCTTCATGTATAATAAATTATTTTGTGTGCATGGTTTCTGTAAAATCCCATTTTGATGCTGAGCACATAATACAGTTTTCTAAAAGAAGAAGTTTTCCCCAGGGAAAGGGGATCCCACC
>NW_017307525.1:500616-512033 GCF_000935625.1 Nanorana parkeri | reverse complement strand
ATTCAACCTCAAATACTATGTAACTATGTAACTATGTTGTCACACTGTCACAAGTGCTTCAAGTGAAGCAGCCATTCCACTGTTATCCCCATCACGGAGTCTTGACTACGCAGTGACATTCAGCTACCCCTGAAGTGAATCAATAAGCCCTCGTTCACACCTGAACGTTTTGTAGCGCGTTCTACGCTCGACGAACGCTCTACAAAACGCTCAAAAATATAAATCCCATTGTATTCAATGGTCTCGTTCCCACCTTGGCGTATTTCCGCCCGTCCCTAACGCGCTACAAAACGGCCCACGCCTGAAAAGGTACAGGTACTACTTTGGGCCGTTTTGTTGCGCGTTTCCATTGGGATACAGCCAAGTAACCTTCGGAAACTACTTTTTTACTGCGAATCGCGGTAAAAAACGCCCGCCGGTCGCGCGACAGACGCGCATATGCAATACGCCTAGGTGTGAACGAGACCTTAGGTGAAAGGGTGTTTTCTAAAAGGAAAGAAAAACATGTCAATTGTTTATAATACACAGTTCTATAGAAAATTAAATGTCATTCAGTCAAGGTTTAGATCTGCTGAAATTGTGGTTGTGCTTTAAAACACAGTGGTACAACCTCTTCAATAAGATTTACCTAACACTATGATAATATAAATACATGTTTATGGATTTTGAGACAGATTCATTATTTGAGAAGGAAGATGCACAGAACACAAAAAAAAAAACACATTTGAAATCTCAGTAAATAAATCTCATTTGCAATGTATAACTTTGAAATATTACACAATACTAAGCTTTGATATGTTTACCCTAAAGAGAGGGTGTCTTGTTCTTTTAATTCTATTTACATTGCACTGTCAATATGTCTGCTCTCTAACCTTTTTGCACTGTCTAAAACATGCACATTATCATGATTTAGTCAAGGTCAAGGTGATCTGACCTCCTTTAGAGTTTGAACTTGGTCTTCCTAGTTATAAATAACCAAGTGTGTGGGGTAAACCCAGGGACTGTGGTTAATCAACTGGAATATCTCAAGAAGTACATGCTTTCCATTAATTTCAGTTAATCTTCCCAAATACACAACTAATAGCAGCTAATATATAGACAGTTTATTTTAGCATCAGAAAGCTATGCATGCTACATTTTCACAAGCATGCTCACTCCTGTCTCAGAAACACTTCATAATAAATATTTGGAATTAGCAGAACAGCATCAATATAACTTCCTTTATCTGAAGATGTCCCATCATACCACTAAATTAAGAAAGCCATAAAATCAAGAGAATAAAAAAAATATATCTAAAGAAACAAGAATGTGATGTATCTGGGTGGCAACAAGTCTGTCTGCTAAAATAAACACAGTTGGTAAATGACACATACCTATTTAATGACACTTTGAGTTCATGTTAAGTTTGGAAGTGCAATAAAAGTCTTATCTCTAGCTTTCACTGTTATTGCACAGATTTAAACCCCTGTCTTGAAGGCAGTTTTACTATCTTTGTTCAATCTAGCCTATAAAATAGAGACTTGATTTGCTCAGCATGAGAACAGATCAATAAAAATGCTGTTGTGTGGTAGATTAGACCACTAACCGTAAGATCAAAGATGTCAAAAAAGTTGAGTTTAAATTACATCAAAAGTTCCCAGTAAAATGTATGTTTTAAAAGGCCACAAACATAGATGTTCCTGATGTTGCCATTATGGAAATAAATCATTACAAATATGCTTTAGTAGTAACATGAACACAAAGAGGGGAATTTATCAAAAGTGGAGCAGACAAAATCTGGAGCAGCTGTGCATGGCAACCAATCAGCGTGTCTGTTTCATTTTCAAATCTTAACTGAACAAACTGAAGAGAGAAGCTGATTGGTTGTCAGGCACAGCTGCTCCAGTTTTTGTCTGCTCCACTTTTGATAAATTCCCCCCAAAATGTCACTGAATACAAAAATACTAACGTGCACATAAATCGTTTGAAAAAATACAACACTTTTAATGTTATGTTTTTTATAATACTGTTAATGATGGTCAGGGATGGTAAATAATTGTTCTTCTAACCGTGAGGTTAGTTAGGTGAATGAGATGGGACCAGTCCATTGAACTTTGATACTCTGGTCAATTGTTACAGGCCAAACCCACAAGATGATTTAATTTTGGGTGATAGTTAATTCCACTCTTGGAGACCTAAATTAGCGAGACTCTTTCTAAAATCTCAGTTCCAACCCTTGCTGTAGGCAGAAGATTTCACACTTCAGGTATATGATTAGTAATATTGCAATCAAGCACTTTTTAGAATCACCAAAGGAATGTAAGCTGTGAGCCCCTGCCCTTTTAGCATAAAGGTGGAGTCCTTATAGTCAAACCAAGACTTCACCAGGTATTTGTAAGCAAAATGATTTTAAACACAAGCAAACAACATAATTCTATTACAGGGAGGAGCAATTTTGAAAAGTGGCATATGTTTGTCTTTCAATATCCAACATATTTCAATTTTTCTCCTGTTGGGGTACACACATTGCTCTTTCATTACCACTCTAGGATGACCTCTACCAGTGACAAACATAGTCATCAAAGGGCCTTGTGCAAGATTAGCCTTTGTGTGCCCTGAACTTTCTCACAGTACATAATATGTAACTGGGGTCAGACAGCAAAGAACCCCTTCGATTACTGATCAAATGGTGTCAAGAAGAAATTAAAAAAAACATTCTGCATGTGTTAGTGCTGATCAGGCAGGAGGTGAAGGAGGTACTTACTATCCAACCCCTTGATATTAGAAATTAGTAGAACAGTGAGCATTGCAAAAGTCTTCAAGACAATGGGAGGTGGCTCCATTGTCTTTCCATCTTGTGTTACTGGGTCCTTATAACCTCAGAGGGCGCTTGACTCTCTGAACAATTGTACATCTGCCCCTGACCTCTGCCCTCCAATAGGATTGAGCTTCAGGGGACAGGTTGAACATGAATTTGACGTGAACCCACCCTTTCCACAGCATGGTGAACCAATTAACAAATTGGCAATATCTGGTCAGTTCGCTTGCTTTAACATCCAGCTTCTGTTTTTTAAAAGTAACAATACAGCCTCTAAATGACATGGCAGATCCTAGCTGCCAGAATGTAAACATGACCAGCAGTGCCGGGGATCCTGAGCGACATCGTCCATGGGCTGATAGTAGTAGCAGAGTGTTAGCGTTGTTGCAGTGGTAGGTCCTCATGTTGGGAGGTCAGTATTGTAGGGCATCACTCTTCATGATTGACTTTGAACTACATTGAATGTCAGGATTAGACATATGCACTGCCAAAAAATTTGTTTAGTTTCGTTTCGTTTTAAATTCGGATTTGTGTTATTTCGTTTTTCGGGATTCGGGTGTGAAAGTCAATTCGGATGAAATTCGGTAGCGGTAGTTCGAACGTTCGTTTCGTTTTCTGTTCTTATTCGTTTCTTATTCGTTTCTTATTCGTTTTGTTTGTTCGTTTGCAGCAAAGTGACAATGGAGGGGGAAATTTTTTTTCTCCTTCTCTGTCACTTTGCTCCAACGAACGAAACGAATAAGAAACTAATAAGAACAGAATACGAAACGAACGTTCGAACTACCGCTACCGAATTTCGGAAATGGAAATTCGCATTCGTTTGCATTCATTATGTCTGTAATTCGGAATTCGGATACATCCGAATGTCCGAATTTCCGAAAATTCGTCCGAATTTTGATTCGGAACGAAACGAATCGCACATGTCTAGTCAGGATGGATGACATTTAATTTTTTCCTGAGTGAGTAACAAAGGGTACTCATTTACTGAGCTGAATGGGGAGTGTTGGATATCTTGGGGCATCCTAATTCTAATAGAGACTTCCAGATTTTGATTACCCCCCCGCATATCCCCACATCAACAAACATATATGACAAGGTGCCCTGCAAGAGAGGGAGGCTTGGCTGCCCTCCTTTTCAAGATACCCTCCCAGTGTTGAGGGCATGGCCAGGCCACATGTCTTCAACATTGAAAGGATGCCTTGAAGGGGGGGTTTGGCCAAGCCCCCCCACCCTTGCAAGGCACCTTGTCCCTATGCTGATGGGAATAAAGACCTAATTCCCACATTCTGTCAAGATAATTGATGTGGGGGTCTGCGATAATGGAGGACATATCAGAATCTGGAATTCCTCTTCAGAAACTAGGGGTACCCTGATACCCGACTACCCTCATGTGAATGTGTACTTGTAGTACCTTGTTACTCATTCACAGAAAAAGGGAGAAAAAAACCCAACCTGTTAAAAAAAGTTTGCAAAAAAAATTTATAAACAGGCACTGGCTCATGCACAATAAATGGTGGTTAGCGGAAGTGCAGTTTGGCATTTTCGCCCAGGACAATATTCGGTACTACATTTGAGTTTAGTGGATGTTCGCCAAACCTTCCATGAACCTAACTTTGCCCCATTCACTATTCCCTAACCCCTCCTAACTTTGCCCCATTCACTAATACCTACCATTCAGCAACAGGAATAACAGTCAATCAAGCAGAGCCTCTGTTACCATAGTACAGGAGGGGAAGTAGAGTCAGTTTTCTTACAGACCCTCCTTACAGCAATATGAGTGGGTGGAACTTTGTGGAAAATAACACTGAACAGAGCATAGAGCAGAAAGATTTCAGAGCAGCATCAAAACTGTTTACATTTCTTTCAATTGTAATTCCAAAAGAAAATATAATGGGACGTTAACATTATGTGCACTATAGTTGTGTATAGAACTAGATGGTTGAAGGGAACCATGGTTATAGTCAGGCAAAATTAAAGTGGTCTAGTACTATAAATAAAATGACTATTCAATTTAGGTTGGTGTTACCCACTATAACTGTGAAATGTGAGTGTGGTATGGTGAGAAAGTAATTCACTTAACAAATAAATGATAAATGGAAATCTACAACGTATAATTAGGGATGAGTGGATGAGTATACCAAACATGATTTTGCAGATTTTTGACTTCTGACTTTGCCAAAATGTTATCAAAATGATTCTATAATTCTGCTATGTGGCACCCCTAGATGAAATAGGCCAAAGAAAATGCAGAACTACTCGTTTATGATACCCTGGTGCTGTTTGACACGTGGCAATCACATGACCTATAAACAAATGGAAAGGCTTATTTTGTTAGTGTTCGCATTATAGTTAGGGCTAGAGTTAGGGATACCATTAAGATTAGGGTTACTAGTAGAGAGAAGGTTAGCATTTTTTTGTTACGGAAATGGATTCAATGTGGTAAAAGGAGCATTTATAACCGTTGGAACCCATTTTAATGCCCATCTCACATTAAAATCCATTTATACCTTTTCAGAGGTATTTTTAAGAAACATTTGCCAGCAATGAACTCCGAGTGTACATGAAGCAGGTATATGCAAAACAGAAACTTACATTTTTTGTTAGCTTTCCTCTTCATATTAGCATGGACATGCCTCTGTGTTTTGCAAGCTCTGTTTGAGCTCTCCAATTCATTAGTGTTCATATTGGCACTCCCCCTCCCCCCCTGGACAGTGTATTGTGTGCACAGACAGAGCTGGTGTTTACTGATTGTGTTACAATTAATAAAAGGGAGGGGGAGAGCTGTTTACAGCCTCATTACAATCCGACCCTGGTGTCTGGCTGATTTTCCTGTGGAGAAAATCTTTAATTTGTAAGCTGAAGGCCTAATAGAAAGTTCATTAAAAAATTGAGGAAAGCCTAAAATGTGAGTCATGAAAATCTGCAGACATATACATCATCACTGCACCTCTACATCGCCATAATAAATGCTAATCACTTACAAAGGAAGAAATTAACTTTAATTTCCCCTTTGTCTCCAATGCATTTAGCCAAATGGTGACATTTGGCAGACAACTACAGATCGCACTGGAATTTTGTTGAAGCATTTTTTTCCACAATATGTATACAATTTTGTTGTACAACAGATGATGAAGATCTAACACAGCTAGCTGGAAAAAAGAAAAATTATTGTGCTGACTGCTGAAGTGTCTTGAATGTATGTCTTGTCATCTAGGGGAGAAGTAATAACATATACAGTATATTTAATGCTAATATTTCTATAAAGTGTCAGGGAAAATAAAGTTACAGCTTGCAAACAAGTCCTTACTAACAGGTAATACTATCATATCACTGAAAATTAATGTTACAATAACACATTATAGGGCAATTATGTCTTATACAGTATACTAATAAACATTACTGCTCATGTTACAATAAATGCTTTATATAATGGCTGACACATATGATTCTGCAATTTTAACTCATTTTATGCAATAACATATGTTACATATAAAAGGCCTTACGCTAAAATTGAGAAGTATTTTAAATTATATATTAGATATTAAATTGTATATTATATTCACATGTGCTGTTGCCAGAAAAGAGGAACAAATAGGCTTCCTTTTATAGCTTATTATAAGTCATGCTTTAGCGTGGGCTCCTGAAATCAACTTGTTGGCTTCCTTGGCACTTAATGGTCTGTTGACAAACAGCTATAGAACAGCATTAAAATATTGATTGAACAAAGCACACTCTCTGCTATCTTGCCTGAGCAGAAAAAAACAAGGAAATGTTTGAAAAGAACCTAGACAAAGCAAACATTTTTTGAATCAGCAAAAATCTATTCCTGAGACAATGTTGTAGAAAGTAATAACATTGCCTTGAAAAAATGAATTGGTGTGATACTACTAAGAAAACACACGGACCTGTTAAGGAAAAAAAAAATGTAAGCATACAAAGGGATGGTAAAATGGAACGTTGCAAAAGGATGTCCATAACATCACAAAGCAATTGAAAGGAGAGTTTTCAGTGCTTCTTCTTAATCTCTAGAGCTTTATACGATACGCAATGACACAACAAAACATTAGGAAAATATTGAAAAAAAAGAAAACATTCATCAAGTTACATATCCATTTAAAATCACTAAATGTATTTTTAATACAACTAGTAAATAAAAAAGTAGGATGTTTATGTGGCGTAGATATTTATTACATTCTACACTTTATTGATTAGAAACATATATTTAATAACAAATATTTATTATTCACAAATAAAGTGTTGTTTTATGTTGGAGTATTTTGTTGCTTTGTTTATTGAATTTTAACCTGCTTTTCTTGATGAAGGCCAGAATCCCAGAATGTTTATTCTATGTTGATAGGGCCTTTAGTTTAGGTTAAAATTCTTTTTTTTTGCTACAAGTCTTCCTTTAAAAAAAGTGGTTGTTTGTTTTACAGATAGTATTTTAGGATTTCCATATCTTGTGTCTGATTTATTTTCCCTTATGTTGTTTAGGCTCAGGGTGCATAAAACAAAGCATTCACTTGTTACTGTCTGTTCTCGAAGCAGCCATTTGTTCGCAGCATGCCACTGGATCATTTGCAAGTAAACAAAATTATAAGTGCCCCTAAACCATCGCACATTATATTACATTCAACTCACCCCCTATCTCCATATATATCAAATAACAGTTAGGCATACACCAATGAGGCCTAGTATCCCTGAATAAAATTGTCCTGCTGCTGGCCATTTTTACATTGCTGTATTCTCTGCAGTATCTTCAGTCTGTGCTGATTGTTTCTAGTAGATTTGGACCTAGCCTTGCTATTTAAAATCGTCCTGCTTTTGGCCAATTTTACACTGCTGTGTCATCTGCAGTCTCTTAATTTTTGTAGTAAAACACCTACCTGCACTCTATTTTGACCAATTTTACCTCATTAAAAATGTCTTGCTGCTGGCCAGTTTTATGCTCCTGTATCATTTACATTTCATTATTTCAAAATGGGAGGTTGATAGAAATTGGCCAGTAACAGGAAAATTTTTCCTCAGTGAGAACAGGGACAACCACAGCAATCTACTAGCCAATTTTTATCTGCTGGTCAAAGTAGATCAAATCGGATCTATTACTGTTTGAGGAGAAAACATGTGTCACTGCTAAAGCTACCCGCATTTTTTTCAAACTTAAATGCATAAGGATTCACTCATACCTAGGCATTTCGCAGCTCGAAGCTACAAAATGCTCAAAACAAGGAATACCATTGTTTTCTATGATCCCTGTTCACACCTGAGCATTCTATTGCTTGTAGCAAAATGCCCGTAGCTTGAAAAACAACATGAGCTTCTTTTCAGGCAGATTTTAGTGTTTTTGTCACAAGTGTTCGTGTCACAAGTGTTTTTGATAATTTTTTGTAGCATTTTTCAGGTCTTTTTTCATGATCTCACAAATGCTACTACTTCCCATTGGGCCAAATAGAAAAACACGTCAAGCTAAATGACAGCAAAATGCTCAAAAATGTTTTAAAACACACAAATACACCTGTAAAAAATGCTCAAAAATGCTTTTAAAAAGCCTGAAAATTTCCTCCTAAGTGCAAACAGACAAGACAACAACAGTCCCTGGAATATGATACAGATTAAAGTATCTGAATACTGGACAAGCTGTAAACATACTTTAAAATAAGCCCTCATTTATCTCTGTATGTATAAGCATTGTGAAGAAATTCATTTTCAAATGTCATAACACAGACATTGTTTTTATCTATGAGCAGATCTTGACAGGCTGCCAGTCTTTTAATGCAATCAGCAACTGTTACTAAAATCTGTTAGAAACCACTTCTGGAGCCCTTCTTGTGATCACTTAGGATCTTTGAGAATAATTTCACATAAAAAACAGCCAGAAAGGTCTGAAATAGGTTGTTTTAAGGTTTTTTTTTATGGCTTGTTAATAGTTTAATGTCTATAGTATGGGCACACGTTCTCTTTAAGGAACATTTCAAACCAAACTGCTTTTTTAATATTGGATGGTGTAAAGAATGGTTAAAATTGTAGTTTGTTTTTTTAGTCTGTTGCCTATTGGGGAGATTTCTCCTAATTTCTTGTCCTATAGGTAGAATAGAGAGTAAGAGGAAATATCTCTGCAGTAAAGGAAACCCTGTCTCAGACAGTTGTCATTGGAAGATGTACCCTCTATTTAAAAAAAAATACAATTCAGCATGAAGAGGGTCACCTGTTTTATGTGACTTCAAGGTTGGCATGGGAAAAACACCAGTCATTCAAGCTACCTGCTTGAGACATTACTTTAGGCTATATGCAATGTAACAGAACAGTATGATTCTTATGGTCAGTGTCAGTGACACCATATTCTGGCAAGAGATTTTAGAAATATTGTCTATGTGCAATATTTATTTGTGTAAATAGTGAAAATAAA
This sequence comes from Nanorana parkeri, assembly GCF_000935625.1. NCBI lineage: Eukaryota > Metazoa > Chordata > Amphibia > Anura > Dicroglossidae > Nanorana > Nanorana parkeri. Next base: position 502,833 of record NW_017307525.1, on the reverse strand, counting down.
CACTTTGTTTTGTTTTTTTAGCCCCACCCCAAAAAAACAGAGTCTACAGTTCCAGTTATCATCAGAGTATGTGAATTAGGGTTCCCTGCTTGGAGATACATTCTGTACAGCAGGAGTCTTCCTTCGAGCCTATTCTGCATAGAAATTCTAATGTTCAGTACATTCTATGCAAGATACATATTTTGGCCAGTATGTGAGAGGCCAAGAGAGATACCTGCAACAGTTCCTACAAAATGTCTTCCCTAATTTCTAGTATGTGAGTACACATAAGAGATCACACCTTTCGTGCTACTTGTTGTATCCTATTCATCAAAAATGGGAGTGGGAGAGATTGCCAAGCTAGTGGTACCCAGCTGGGTTTGTAGAGCAGGAAAAGTTGCTGGAAAAATGGATTGCTCTTCTAAGTACAGTAGGGAGATAGTCAACCTTCCTACAGTTATGAAAGGCCCAAAACGTAAGGACCTCTTGTAATTAGTCATTAGTCCATAAGGTAGTATATTTAATGTAGCCTTTAATATCTTAAACCTGTTTAGCAGATTCCCAATTTTTTTCCCAGTTAAGAGTACCATGGGGAAATGGGAATCTGCTTTCACATAGGTCATAGTTTCTAGACAGAGCAGAGGGCTTGTACCTTAAAAAATATATAGGAGGGTGTATGAATTTAAAAAAAAAACTATGGTTAAAAAAAAATATATATATATTTTTAGGAGGGTGTAAAGTGACTGGAAGTTAATTTCCCCTTTTTCCTATCCAGCAGATATTTCCCCTTTTTTGGGAAGACCACTACACATATACACAATCTCCAGTAAAAGACCAGTGGCCAAGGCATTGTTTAAAGTCTGCAGTAGAGCCAGGACGAGCATCTGTTTGTACTGATGTATATCTCAATGGGAATGGGGATCCAATGTAAACCAGACATTTTATTATTTGGAAAACTGGCAATGGCTGTCATTCATTCTTGAACCTTGAATGGGGTGTCTAGGAAGTCCCACAGAGGTTAAATAAGGAAGGCTGACATTCTCTAAGAAGCACCTAAAATTTGTATCCGTGTCAGTGGGAGTAAAAGTATATTAACTTTGATTAAGTATGAATATGCCCGGTAGCATCTCTAGGTGAATACAAAGGATGATATTTACTGTGTTGGGAGGGGTTATCTGTGCAAGAAGCTTACCAATAGAGTAACCAACAGTAAATCTGCATGGACCCCTCCTTAGATAAGTTCCCCCCATGTAGTGATGGGTACCTCTCCACTCCTACCACATTAATCTGACCCTCCACCCAGTAAACCTGTTTGGTAAAAAAAACAAAACATTTTTTTGTAGGCTTTTTGGGAACTTAATGACTCTGTAAACTATGTGGGGAGTGTTACCCAGGTGAAATGGATATGTAAATATATTTCAATGACTACAATAATATTCACATAAACACCCCTAGATCTGAGGATTCTTAGACAAAAGAAGTAGTTACATCAGCAATATACATTTATTGATAGGGATAGATATTTACAAATAACACACAAAACAATATTTACAAGACAATGTACAAGTGTGGTGGAGTTTTACCTATCAGCTTCTCGCCTGTTCATACTGAATGCCTTTGTGTCCCAGGTCAAAAAGAGAGCACGTGGCTTGCTAACAATACCTTATATACCCTCCTTTCTGTACACTGGCTACTAAATGTACATTGGGTATAACCTGATTGGAGGTTTTAAATAAGGTTGCTGTTAACCCCCCCATGTGAGATGTGATAAGCAAACAAAACAATAGCTAGGACTTTAAAGCAGACAGATTCACAGTAACACAATTGAGGGACTGAGAGTCACATAACATGCAGATAGATCCAGTCAAATATATATATATTATATTATCTAATGAATATATTACACAAGCAAAACTTTATATGGCAACAGGGAGCAACCATTCCCTTTTCTCTAATGGTGCTCTTGGTGATACTAATTTGTTTGATGTAGAGCAGGGGTGCCCATTAGGTAGATCGTGATCTACCAGTAGATCTCAAAGCTGATGCTGGTAGATCACGAAGGGTGTGAATGGAGGCCCCTTTATTCCATTTTGGTATATTTATTTAGCTGTGCACACATGATTACCTATTAGCCTGAGTCTGCTGAGCCAAGCTCCCTGACACCTTTCTGGTGGATACTGGTGGTTGAAGTGCTATGTATTACATCAAAGAATATTAGTTTACACAGCCTGTTGCACT
>NW_017307525.1:488779-499908 GCF_000935625.1 Nanorana parkeri | reverse complement strand
TTTTTTTTTTTTTCAGTGGTAGATCCCATGTAGCTCCTCATTTGAAAAGTAGATCTTAATACAAAAATTGTGGGCACCCCTGATGTAGAGAATGCTTATAAAGGCTTTCAGAGAGTCCCACACAATTTCTTGGTGCGGTGGAAAGGGACATTAGAGGAGATATCCAAATCCAGTGATGCATTTGAATGAAATATAGCCAAAAGGGGTTTAACCACCAAGGTCCTAGGGATAGCCTTAGGCCCATATTAAGGGTAGTGAGAACCAGTGAATGTTCTCAAATTAATCTAGATTGCATTGCAATGGAGGAAACATAAGGCAGAATGTCAGAGGTGAGGTGGTATGAGTATCGTAACTTAGTGGAGTTATTCAAGCATCACAGGTCGAATAAACCCAGTTCAGAACATAAATTGTTTAATGTGGTAGGAGTGGAGAGGTACCCATCACTACATGGGGGAACTTATCTAAGGAGGGGTCCATGCAGATTTTGAAGTCTCCTATAGATATCACAGGGATAGGGAGCTTATCAGTCATAACATGTTACAGTGTCAGAAAGTCAAAGGCGAGAGCCAATGTAAAACCAGACAGAGGCTGAGACGGGTGTATTGAAAAAGTGAGTCTCTTCATGAGCTAAGGCGTGTAATCTAGCCAGGTAGATCATGGAATATTGTTGCAGGAGTTGCGGAAGACATTTTTCAAAGCCTTGAATTGTTGCTCTTTTTTTTGACCTTCTGTGAAAAATCTGGGAAGAGCTTATCTGGGAATAAGGAGATCAGTAGGAAACAAAGTCTTGTGTAATGAGCAATTATGGCTCGCACATTCAGTATAACTTATACAATTAAAACTATACAATAACAACCTATAAAAAAAAGTCAATAAAAAGTAAAAGTAAGAAGTACATCAATGTCCTTTGGTAAGTTTATTTACAATTAAATGACAATGTTTACATGTACAGTATGTCTAAGAAAATCTTACAAAGGCTAGAGGTACTCTGTTAGACTTGACTGATACAGTTGTAAAATGACTCCCCGAGACTAATTGCGCCATCTGTATTTTTATAAAAGCGATTACCTCATGTGTGTAGTTGTATGCACAACTCAGACAAATGAACAAAACCCCCATGCAACATTTGTAGGGAAACTGTGTTATTTATAAGTGGCACGTGCAGACCATTTGAAGCAGAAGCTGGCACCAGAGCCTTTTTTAGGTAGATAAAGGTGGTCTCTCTCTCTCGAGTGCTCTCTTTTAGACAATGTAACAAAAGTTGTCCGTACTGAAGACTTATAAACCAGAATATTTAGTCAATATAGCTCTTTAATAAAGTGCAAAACAAGCATGCAGCTACCAGTTAAACTGCATCTAGAAGTGCAACATTTTGAGTCACCAAAAATGCTCTTTTTCAAACACTGACGCTTGAAAAAAGCCTGACTCCAAACGTGCCTGCTTGTTTTGCACTTTAATATAGAGCTATATGGAATGAATATTTCAACATATACAATGCATGTCCGTGCAGACAACTTTTGTTACATTGGGGAATCGTTTGCCTAATTTATAGCATTGGGCCGTCGCTTTTATGCACAAGACATCTGAAAAGAAGTGGATTGGAGTGCGCTTCACTGTGTGATACTTCTCTTTTAGACATGCACACAACAGGTGCATATAAAAGCAAAGCATCTCCCCCTACTCCAAATAGGAAAAAGCTACACATTCAAGTGGACGTCAGATATTTTCCCAGCTGCAAGGAGAAGAATGACTCATCCTCCCACCTGACAACGTGAAGAAATAGAAAGGTAATCTTGATGAAACTTAGGATCATGACATAGAATAGCTGATACAGATATACAGATATAGCACTGTGACCTTCCTTGACTCAGCAAAGGTATCATATCCTGACGCTGCAGATAAAAACACAGCCAATGAAAGTCATTATAAAAAATGAACACTGGCTATTAGTGGCAACAGTATAAAGTAGTGCATTTTCAATCTACTAAAGCATACAGGCACAGAGGAACAAATGATAAATATTCATATATGTTGTGTTTTAATTTTGTTATTGCTGGCAATGAGGCAATTATTATTGTTGTTATTATTATGATTATTTCTACCAATGGTTTGTCTAACCTACATCCGCACATTAGGTGTAAAACTTCGGATTCTCTGACTGACCATTTTTTTAGTTTTTTTTTATTTATTTAACAGTATTGAAGTAAAATATTTATCCTTGTCCATCATTGACATTTAAAGTCCATCTTATAATAGCCATTTTCCAAGTGCAAATTTTAATTATAGTGACACTAAGCTCAGGAGTTAAATCTTAAAAAAGAATTCAAGTAGCTTACCAATAAAAAAAGTAGCTCATTTGTGTATCACTCAGCTGTAGATTCTCAAATAATCTCTGAATTGGTGCTGACACTGTCCATCTTTCTGGAGGGGGCTACTTTTGTTCCCCATGGGCCCTGTGTGTGTTATAAAGTAGTCACTGCTCCAAGCTCACTCCTGTGATGGGCTACAATCTCACATTTAGTTTACTAGTTTGTATTGAAATGATAGTCTATCATGGGAGTAAGCTTGGAGTAGAGATGAATGCCTGTACCTAGCAAAAGTGGAACTACTGTATTTTATCTACAGACTTCCCCACAACACTGAATATGTATTATTGGCACATGGGGTGCTCCATCATAAGGTATTCACACACTTCTTTTTTTCACATGCTAATTGCTTTACATTTCTTTCTTTGTATGTGTTATGTTTTGGCAGGATTATGACTTCACAGTAGATGTTACTATGACTGGGTATTTATACTTGTTGTATGTGGTTATTCTCACTCTGTCACCTTGAGAAGAGGGACCCTGTGAGGTCTCTGGATGAATACAATTACTGCAAAGAAGACATGGGGCATCAATCAGAGACCTGGGGCACATTTCCAGAGTACTAGGGTCCAGCAACGCCCTTTCCTGTGTCTTTGTTTGGTGGAAATGTAAGCATTAAGGAATCATAGCTTAAGTGTTTTGTTCTTTAAAGTGCATAAAATAATCTTCTGCTGTCACAAGAGAGATCTGTCTACAAGTCTTACTGAACACAAGCAGACACCACTGGAATCATATTAGTAAGCACTGAAGCAAAGCGGGTCAAGGTTTTTGTCTGCATGATGTGCCTCTTATTTGAAGAAAAACACCTACCAATGTTACAAGATACCACTGATGACCCATTGCATTACTTGTCCTTGGTACTTTAGTTGGCTGCTGTAGTGTGCCAGATCACCCTTTACCCTTTGGTCATTAATCTAGTGACTTGGGGACCCCGTTTTATTAACTTTTTGTAATGTACAAAAAAAAAAGAAAATATAAACCTACTGAGTGTCAGTACTAAGAAGTGGTTCACAGGCTCCAATTACAGTGAATTCTGATGTTTGAAGCTTATTATATCTGTAAAAAATAAGTCAAGGCAACTGGACTTGGTAGTATTTTTCTTGAAGACTTTTCACTGGACATCTGACCAGCTTTCTCAATTAAGACTTATTTTTTACAGATATATCATGACCTGGGTGAATGAGAACCTTCACAGACATTTTGGAGCTGCATGTAATCAGTGAGAAAAGGATTACAGTATACAGAACATAGAGCTGGAAGCAGCCTCCAGTTAACATGTGAGGACCTCTATCTATAAAGACGTGCTACAGTGTTTTACTGGCAACTCAGATTTAAGTAAATTGACATCAGCACAGTTGCAGTGTTTGATAGCATCAGCTGTGATAAGCTTCTAGTGTCGCCACATTCTGCAACTAATATTGTAATATAGCACTTTAATTTATTCCCCATGGCTGAAAATTAAAACCCCAATCCACCTTTAGTGTAGCGCCCCCCTCATCTTCTTTCGGCAGTGATGTTGCATGGTCCCTCATTCTATACAATGCAGTGCTCACATAATAACATTAAAGCACCACACTGAAGTACTGTGAGCTCAGACCAGCATGATGACATACCCTCAGGGGTCATGTTTATGATTGCCTGGGCTCACAGGAAGCAGTAGAAGAAAGACACTTTGTCAGAGTTAAATGAAGTTGCTGGGGACATCATCAGGAGAGGAGGTGAGTCTTGCAGCCAGAGCTGCATTTTTTATTATGACATACGCTGGGCAATTCATTATCTTATCCTGTAAAGAAAAATGGAGTTAAGCTTCGAATAAAGATGCCTCTGTAACCAAATATTTGCTGTCAGAATTAAACCTTTCCCAACTACAAGACATTATGAGAAGAAGTTGGAGGGTACATTGGGTGGATTAGATGTGTTGCCCTGATAGGGGTCACCTGCAAATTTTTTGCATTATGTCTTTGTGAACGATCACAGTAGGAGGGTTTTTTTCTGGGCAAAGGGGGGCCTTGTGAAGGGTGAAGCTACATGACGGTGGCATTTTGCATTTTTGCTACTTTTGGAGTGTCTATGGTAATGTTTTCTCACTTCCTTTTCTTTTCTTTTTCTGTTTCCTATTACTTCTCTGTATCATGTTTTACTTTCTGTCTCTCTATATCCACCTGGAATTCAACTTCAATCTCTGTATTGTTTATTGTTATAATATAATATTAGAAAAATGGGTTGCAGTGCACATTGACTTCGCTCGATTTCTTCAGAGACAGTAGGCCTTTACTACCACATTACCCTGCCTTCTGTATCTTGTATTTGTTTGTGGCGCACAACCTTAATACAAATTATTGTTAAAAGAGGCCTCGGTAAATAAAAGGCCGTGAACTATGGTGTGTGATCTCACACCTGGAAATACAAGACATTAACAAGAGGTTCCACAGACCAATATCTACCATATAGGCACCTGAAATGAAAATGTCAGTTTTGGATAGGTTTAAGCTATAATTACTACCAGCAGAAATTTGTATGGATTTCAGATTTGATTACTGTTATATTAATAAGGTAAAACCTTTGATCACAACATTTGAATCTTGGCAACCTGTTTCTATGTATTAGCAATCCCTAATAACATGTATTGCCCCTGAAAAATTACCATTGCAGTGAATTTATAACAAGTTAAAATGAGTAACAATGTAACTGCAGACAATGACAACAACTATCTTTCAAATAGTGCCAAACTGTAAAGTACTTAACCCCTTCATGACTGAGCTAGTTTTCAGGTTCTGTTCATAAATGACTGACACATTTTTTACATTTTTGCTGTGTGATTCTTCCACAGCAGTAATATACTTTCTTACTAAATGTACCCACACATATTATATATTGTTTTTTAGAGGACAGATAGGGCTATATAATTATATCACATATGTGTACCTAACCCCTCACTTAGTTTGAATAAAATAAAAAAAAATGAGGAAAAAAACTAGAAGAAAACCCTTTTTTCACAAGTTTTGATTATTTATTTATTTATTTTAGAATTTTTTTATATTAATTATAGTATAAAAAATATATTTATATATAATTTATATTTTCCTAATTTTGTTTTACACTTTATTTTTATTTTTTTACACTTTGTAAAAAAAATAAAAATAAAATAAAAAAACTTTTTTTTTTCTTGTCAGTTTATATCAAGCAATCACTATGACAGCTTGATAAATTAACTTTTTTATTTTATTTTTGGCTATTAGGCTGATCCAAACTTAGGAACAGCTAATAATAACCTTAGAGACTGATCCTGACTTTAGTCAGATTCAGATCTCACTAAAAGCTCTTTGATCGTGCCTAGACGATCAGAAATGATACATTTCACTCAAAAGATATACATTGTATCCTTTCAGTGAAATGTATCTAAACATCGGGCTCTCGAGCTGTCAAAACAAATACCCTGTTTCCCCAAAAATAAGACCTACCCCGAAAATAAGACCTAGTACTATTTTTGGGAATTGCTAAAATATAAGACCTACCCCGAAAATAAGACCTAGTTGTGACCATTCCCAGGGCCGGTGGTGGCATAAGGGGGAACTTGAAGAACCGCGGGAGAGAATCAGCGGTGCCAACGAAGCCAGCACTAGAGGAAGCAAGGCGGCACTGGAGGGAGCAGAGGCGCATTAGCCGATGCCTCCTCTATAGCGCTTGCTCCTGTCACAGGCGGAATGATAGTAAATGCACTCCGCCTGTGAGAAATCAATAGTGGAAGTGTGCTTCGCTCATTCTGGCCAGCAATTGGTTAGCAAATTGCTCTTGGAAAGGTACGGCACCCCTGATTGCCCTGATCACCATATGTTTGTACATGAATACTTGTAGAGTGTTGTACATGAATAAGTGTGGATTGTTGTACAAAAAAAATATATAAATAAGACCTACCCCGAAAATAAGACCTAGTGTGTTTTTTGAGCCAAAAAAAATATAAGACAGTGTCTTATTTTCGGGGAAACAGGGGTAGCAGAGAGGTGAGGTGAGTCACTGCTGCCTCTCTGCTATTTTGAGCTGTCAAATACGGGATCGCAAATTGCGGTCCTCTATTTGCATGTAACGGCTTCATTCTTTCATTAATGAAAGGAAGAAGCTTTTACAAAAAGCTTAATTATTTCATTAATTAATGCCTCAATACTGAGACATTAATGAATGACTGTTAAATGCTGAGAATCAGCAAATACCGGCATTACAAAGCCTGATATAACTCGTCACGTACAGTGTACGTGGCCAGTCATATAGGCACAAAGTGACAAGACGTACACTGTACGTCTCCCGTCACGAAGGGGTTAAGGTCATTTCGAACTATGGAACATGAATGTTAAATAGATGTTTTAAGGATAGGGCTTTTTATAGACAGTGCAAGGAAAGGCTAAGCCAATAAAACATGATGGTTCCATCCCATTTTTTTAGTGTCTCTAAAAGAAGAAAATACTCCTCCTTGCTTTGAAGAGAAGTCTAGCACCTTGTTAATAATGATACGTTGGTAAAGAAAATGACTGTCACTTTACTTTGATCCCGAGCGATGAATACAACAAGCAAACATCAATCAAACTCCATACCACTCACTATTACCAACCTTTTCTGTGATATCTGATTAGACTTTAGATTGAGAAAATTTGTATAAGCTACACAGAGGGGTACTTCTTAAGCATGCCTGTCATATAAGTTATTGGTTTTTAGAGCTTCAAAACTAACCATAGGGAGTGGACAGTAATTGGTCAAGCAAGTGCAATTTAGCTGTTGAATTTTTGTCAGGTTATGTAAAATTGCATGAGTGTGCATGTCTGAATACTCTGTAGATGCTGGTGTATAATATATGGATCTTATATTATCATGTACTTTGAGGCAATCATAGCTTTAATAGACCAGCTCAGCTAATAAGCTTGTCCCTCATGATACATCAAATGGAGGTGTCCTCTTAGGAAACCAGAGACCCATGAATCATCACCCAATCCTTCTAAAATGAGAAGAAACTTCATTTGAATATCAGTTTCCTTTGGCAGCTACTACATGACCAATGTCATGACTGCCTTAGGTGCCTAGGGCACCATTCTTTTCTGTAGGAGGAAGTATATCACAGCTGCCATAAGTCTGTATGTGTTCCGTAGAACACTGTTGTTTCTATAGCTTCATATTTATGCAACTCATAGGTTTGTTTTCAAGCTTTCTATCATCTCGGTTTTGCTACTTGTTCTCAGATAGACATGATTCATTGTGAGCATTGCTACAGTCTGACACAAATCTGTTTGCCGTAGGATGTTATTTTTACACAGTGTTTTCTTTCGGAAGTTCCCCTGTTTATTTTCATGCATGCCTGCAGGCTAGAACATCAGTTTACTGGCTGTCAGCACCTCTCTGAAACCTTCTATTTTGCAGGGAAAAGTGAAACCATTCAGAGCATTCAAGGAGTTCTACAGTCATAATACTGGTAATAATAAATACTGGAATGTAAAAATAGATGAAAGTTTTGTTCATTTCAAGTGCATTAATAAAGTATCAAGCCCTTGAGGGGAACTCCACTAAGAGGCATATTTATAAAACCTGGGCTAATACAGGAACAATTTTGTGCATTGAATTCCCCTCCATTTTTGCTAAAGTTATAAAGATTCCTAACAGCTGCTACAGTGGTGCTCAGCTCATTATGATATGGGTGCCTTTATTTGGACTATACTAACGATACACTATGAATTAAAAAAATGTAAAAGACTCCTCTATTCATGCTAAACAGTGTGGATGCACGGACCTCCCACCGTGGCTATTGTATTCTGATAGTTTGCGTCTGCTTCTCTCAGAATACATGAACATTGTCTAAAAAATATTGTTGGGTTGGTGTGGCTCTCAACACTATCAGAGGTCTTGTTTCTGCCCTTTCTTTTTTTGGTGTAGAGTTTGTGGACCTCTCCCTGTTCTGCTTATGTTTCAGAAATTTTATTTTGTTTACATGACAGACATTCCTATCTCTACTCTCAGCTTGAAGGTGTCACTCCCATGAGGCAAGTGTCTGAGCTGGAAGCTTTATCTTGCAAGGAACCCTCTTTTTATTTTGCATAGGGACATGGTAGTGTTTAGGCCTAGGACTTTTTTTTTCTTTTCCTAAGGTAGTTCCCAGGTTTCATTGCTGCCATTCCCCACATTTGTTTCAACTGGGGAGGGATGGCCTTACAATTAGAAAAATAAAAAATAAAAAACATATTCATTAAAAAAAGTTCAGCACACAAAGGGCAGTTTTGTCTGTGTCAACAACTTGATAACCAAAACCAACTTGCGCTCTTTTGTTTTCCCCCTACAAGCATGTTTTCTGTGTGGTGGAAACAGAGACCATCAGGTACTTTGCTGCACTACATTGTAGTGGAGAACGTTGTGCTCTCTCTGGATGGCGGCAGAGATCCCCCTACAATTCTCCTGTTGGATCGTGAGGGGCAAAATTGCCCCAAATTTTCTCTTCCTGCTCATCACGAGCACCACAACCCTCTCTCTCATCACCAGTGCTTCAACCCCTCACCTCTTCTTATATTCTTCATCTGCCTCCTATTGCCTCTGCTCTATGCAGTGTATGCTCTTGCAGGAATATCACTGGGATCCTGTTGCTAATCACTAGCCAAGTTCCAGTACATAGGCACATATCAGGCAGCTGGATATGACCACCAAAAGTTGCCCCACACACTTCTGGCATGCTCCACCATGTTCAGAACATATGTTAGGCAAGGTAACTACAGTGGCCCTGGGGTGTTTGGGGGGTTGGGGGCACTGGTGTTTTTAAGGAGTCACTGCCAATGATAAATGAGGAAATGGGGGGAGAGTTGACTGTGTTTATACTGTCGCTGACACTATCTATGAGAATTATACTACTAGATAACACCACATCAGTCAAAGTACCGCAGCGCTGAATACTGAAAAATGGCCTGGATGGGAAGGGGGTTTAACACCGCGGATGTCAACTGGTTAAAGGCATTTGCAAAGCATGTAACTGAAAGTATTGGTGTGTTTCCAGTGAACTTTAATAAAAAATAACCCTCCTCTGAATGGTAGTTTTCTATTTTTTTTTTCACTTGTACATTTTCCTCAGCGGTGATCAGCTCCCAGTGCTTTGTTTGACAGTTCCTTGCCTATTAGCCCTGTATATGGCCAGATTTGATTACAAAGATGTGCCCATGTTGACTTCAGCGGTATTCAGATTAAGGTTTGCAATTTCAAAATTTATGCTGAGCTTGGCTAACTTCCTATGAATTGAACCCAGGCCAATTTACTCATCCCTAACCACCACCATCATCATCATTATCCCCAAATAGTCCCATATTTAGAATGTGATCCACACTATTCAATTACTTGCTCTGCACATATTTGTAAACACGTATTTGTCCCAGTTATACTGATAAAACCTCATTGATATGGAACGTTACCCAAATTCACAAATATTTACATTGAAAATCTAAAAAAGAGACTTTAACATTAATGTTTGCAGATATAAACTTCTCCCAGATACTGATATTATATTAGAAACTATTCAAACAGAAAAATTAATAACATAAAATACTATATAATAGTTGTAAAATGTATTCTAGACTTTAAATATCAATAACAGATTGCATTGCAAATTACTTAGCCTTAAGACAAAACACCAAGTTTGTGGGGGTTTTTTAGGTTTAAATACAAGCATTAATGCTAAATTGTTAATTTATAAGGCTTAAAGAAAAAGGTTCAGGAAATTAAAATTCAAGCATAATCTACAAAGAAAACAGTTTAAAAGCCATTTTTAAAGTAAAATGCATCTTAGGAAGCAGGAAAATGTCAAGTAAAATTGCATAGCATTAAAATTGTGAAAAGCACTTTATTGGGAGATAAACAAGAAAACATGTACAATTTAACAACACTAAAACAGAAGAAAAATAGGGGCACAAAAGTATATACAATAACTTGAGAGATTTGCTTAGAGAAATAACTGTGATCACACTACAAATCTTTCCCATTTGCAACTTTGGCAATGGATCTTATGTCTTCAGATTTGCGTTGTGCTTTTCTGGTCACCTTGACATACATGGATTTCAGTTGCATGAGTTTACCGATGAATCACAATGATTTGCTGCAGTTTTCTATTATCACAACAGTGCAGAACTAAAAGCTGGTCCTGGTCATGTTTTACTTTGACACAGACCTATGCCAGGTGTCCCCATTTAGATGTGGCCACTGTACCCATTGAAGATGGTGACAGCGTCCACATCTCTCAGCCAGTCCCCATGTAGTCGTACATGGTATGAGTAAATGTGGTTTGAAATAGTGCTTGTTTTGGTCTCAGGAGAAAAATAAAACATTTCTACAAACCTGATCCTTGGAGCTGACTGGCTGTGAGAGTGCTCATTTCAACCTCTCTCCTCCTCCACTGCAATGATGGTATATCCAGGGGCGTATCTGCCGCGAGGCAAACAAGGCGTTTGCCTGGAGCGGCAGATTCGCTGAGGGAGGCGATGCTGCCTTGCCTAGGGCAAAACTGCACATCCCCCCCCCGGACTGACCCGTCGATTCCTGTAGATGGCATCACCCACCTCTGTATAGTGCGCTCTCGCCCCCAGCGCCAGCACCACGACACAGAGCAGCAGCCAGTATCTAGCACACAGCGCCGCTGCTGCTTGCGGGCCGTCACGTGACGCGGAAGTCTTCCTCCTGTCATCGGCTGCTGCTCTGTGTCGTGGTGCTGGGGGTGAGAGCGCACTATACAGAGGTGGGTGATGCCATCTACGG
>NW_017307525.1:485993-487663 GCF_000935625.1 Nanorana parkeri | reverse complement strand
CTCTCTCTCTCTCTCTCTCTCTCTCTCTCTCCATCTCTCTCTCACTCACTCTCTCTCTCAACACGTACAAACCCAAACACAATATATAAATACTGTATATATAATGTTAATTCATACTTATCAATAATTGATCATCTTGCTCTCATTTTCTGCTGCTTGCCAGCTGCTTCCAACATTGCACTGCCAGGCTATGTCAGCTGCAAAGCATAATGCCCTTGTGTTTCATGTGGAAACAGCGGCATAAATATTTTACAAAAATTGTGCTGCAGAAAGCCAGAGGACTTGGGATGGGTGTGAGAGATTTTACTTGTTCACTGTAAGAGGTGTAATTCTACATATTTAATGAGATGGCTACCAGCAGTGAAAGCAGGGACATCTTGTTGTTTGATTTTTATCTCCTAACAAGGTACAAAGACTGAAGTCTTTTCATGGCAATTTGTTGAAGACATCTGTTGAAGCTTTCTAGGGGCCGAACACAGCGCTGAGTGTTCCGCTGGTATCGGTTGCCGTGGCAACTAGTAAAAGACCATTCAACATTAGTACATTTGAGCAAGCTAAAGGCCTAGCTGAGAATCCATTTGGGTTCCTACCTCAAAATAGATGCCTTTTGAAAATGAGCAAAAAAAAAAAAAAGTCTAATAAGACATCTAGAAAAATTACAAAACTTTCACTTTTTATTCTTACAATCTTATACATTTGTTTTAATGAATAAAATCATTACACTGGATTTATGTTTAACTACATTTAGTAGATTAGTAAATGCAAGGAAGAATTTTTTGTAATTAATACAAATAGTTTTTTTTATACTGTTGTCTGTTTTTGAACTTTACTAGCAGGTTTGGGGTCCAGGTACCTCTTAACCGGTCTTGAAAATAGCAACTCACCTGCTCTTACTAGAGGCAGAGGAAGTTTACACTTGGCCACTATTCTACTGGCCTGGCCAGTGAAAATGGGACTTGTTGGCAATTTTATAAACAGGAAAGAGACTATAAGGCTGATATTTTTTTTCCCCCACACTGGTTGGCAACACTACACGTAAACCACCTCTTTTGGTGGGGTAGTAAATGTATACCCCCACCTTTGAAATATCTTCTAGTAGTTGATAGGTTGGTATTAAAGAGAATATGCCCCTTCAGACATTCAGGGGGCAAAGCCTCTTCTAACCCACCCCACAATCTACTTATCCACACTGTCCCCGAAAATCCCCTTTCATTCTGCTGCTCTGCGAGAGCCATCCCAACCTCGCTGGAGACTGCACTCTACCTTGTGATCTTGTACTGGACAGAAAGTTCAGGGAAGCCGAGCTGAAAGGGTTGGAGCCAGCTGTTTGAAAACATGATGACTGTAAGCGCTTGGGCAAAAATGTAAAGAAATACTTTCCTGGGCAATGTATACTTGTTTGATCTGGATTCATTATTGAAAAAAGTTTGAGAGTTGAATACTACTTTAAGTAATTGGGGCTTTTAGAAAAGGTTTATGGAGTGGGAGGTATTGTTGGGGGTAGCACAGATTGGACATTGAAATTAACATATAATACCTGTTAACATCAACACACAAAGATTATTTACATTCTTTTTTTTTTTGTTAACTCTCTATATATCTATATAGATATATATCTATATATCAATATAGATGTATATCTATATAGATATATAGTGTATATATGTATA
>NW_017307525.1:472763-485982 GCF_000935625.1 Nanorana parkeri | reverse complement strand
CCATTCTTCTATACAGAATACGATTTTCCTTCTGTTGTAAATAAACACATACATGCATATCCACTGACATACAGCTATACATTTAGTGGTCACATTGTACCGAGAACACCTGCTGTATAGATGAGTGTTTTCCTTTCCTATAATTCTTGTGCTTGTGTTTATCAATTAACATTGTGGGCTCTAAAGACGCTACCATCACCCTTATATCCACTCAAGGGTTGTTCAGGTAAAATAACATAGTGAAGACAAAGGGATGATATGATCTGATGGTAATGAAGGAGGTTAGAATTGTCTAACAAAAGATTAGAATTAACAAGTTCTGAAGAGGCTTGCAAATGGGATCGGTTATATTTATTTATGCTAATAATTCCAATAATTGGATTAAAAATCTCAGATGAATAATTCATAACATTTGCATAAATTACCCAGAATATATGGATGTCTGTGCTTGAGTCAGGAGAAGAAGTAGTATGATTAAGAGGCTGAGCCTTCTAATGCCTTGGTTCATCTGGATTCATATTTCCAGTCATTGTGATAAACCTGTAATAGGAATTATCTTATCTTAATTTCTCAAACAGTCTCTAGTGTAGTAAAGTGTATAATGTCTTATTATGGTACAAGTAATTGGGTTCAAAAATGGCAGCTCAATATTGCACAATAGTCATTACACACACACACACACACACACACACACACACACACCCAATTGCTAAAAAGTTATATTGCAAACATATTGTCTTTTTTAAATAAAATGCTGATTTACCTTTTATTTCATCTTTTATTACATAACAGCACAGCTAATCTCATGCTGCCTCTTTATAGTCACTTACAAACACTTTTTTTATTTTAGGTTTCCTGATGGTGACAACAGTAGGCCATGTCTAATGTGCATTGGAGCACATGCTTTAAGTCTTCATTGGAAGACCATGTGACAAGTTGACAACACAGGAGAACAATTGGGAGACAGGGACAGTCGCTCAATTAAAGAATAGCTTGAACGTGAACCTTTATCTTAGGATCACCAGATATTATTTTGATTAGGGCTGAAGTTGTAACAAATAAAAATATAAAAATAAAGTTGGAATAATTTTACCTTGTTAATGCTTATATGAGATTCTAATACTTGGTGCAGAAGGGTGTGGCATTGCCACAATGTAATTTGGCAACATTACCCCCAAGAACACTCAGCTAGATGGGCTAAGAGGTTCCACAATGTGAATACCTTTGCAGAGGAGGAACTAGCTGTTCAGTTTCTTCCAGGTTTTCCAGACTATAGTGGGATGGGATCTCCAGTCCTGGGGCCAGGTGTTGCCAATAGCCAGGTTGGGCTGATCAGATGGCTGAGAGCAGCCTTATTAGGAAGCCAGCCCAGTGCTCAGAGGAGAGTTGTGGGTGTGCAGGAGGTACACGACCACAGGCAGACTCTGCTGCATGCGTGAGCACAAGGGACACAGCCAGGAAGGCTGGAGAAGTCCAGAGGGTCGGAGACCCTGAGATACCTGTCGGGGAGACAGAGAAAGACAGCGACCGTCGAGGGGTGAATACTAAGGCTTGGAGCTGAGGAAATCTGCTGAGGACTGTATTTCCAGGGAAAGTCCTGGGACTATCACACTGGGAGTGGATGGGACAGACAGATGTCGGTGAGACCAAACCATCATGTGTTTATGAGAGTCCAATGAACTGTTATGCTTCGTTTATGCTTAAGAAAAGCAAGTTGTTTTTTGAAGTTCATGGACTGTTGACCTTTTGAATGAATAAAGACTGTCCTTTTATGTTAAAGTCGGCTTCAGGAGTGGTCACTTAGGTCTTACCATTGTGCTATATTCCCAAAACTATCACATTGGGTTTACATCTACTTAGTTAATATAAAAGTGCAGGCTAACCTTGAAAGATGTACTGTATATTCTTTGGCCACATGGTCATGTTTGGCAGGAGAAAAAAAAACCCTTCCTCACACCACTCCTTTAAAAATAATATATACTGTATTAAAAATCAACTCAAACACCAGCAGAGAATCCCTTTATGCAGGTTAGGGATGAGCTTTGGGTTTGGGCTGAATATGAGCTTGGCCCAAACCTAATTGCAGTTCTGCGAATGAGCGAACAAACTGACCAGATTTTGTTCACCTGGCTGCTTAGACCTCCTGATTGATGCAGCAATGCCTCTAAATCACAGTTCCCCTCCGGCTTCCATTTAAAATGATAAACAAGCTGACGGAGATTGGGAGTGATGTCATTGACCAAATACAGTCATGACTATATTTGATCATTGACATCACCCAGACATGCATCATTGACATGCACTGAGTGTAGCAGCGGGTGAAGATTGTCAGAAATGGCAGGTCATCATGGTAGGAGATCAATATCGTCTGGGAAAGTCATCATTATTGATGTGGATCTACGCAGCTGGACAATGTGATTGCTGTTAGATTTCCTATGTGTGTTTATTTAATTTTTTTTAAATAAAGAACTTTTTCTACAGTCTGAGTGTTTTGTATCTACTATTTAATGTTTTAAAATGTTGTACTATGCACCCCTTATTCCCCTGGGGGGCAGATATTCTGAAGGGGGCTTCCAGATTCTGATAAGTTCCTCCTGCACATTTCCACACCTCTTTGGAGGACAGTATTTGGGGATGAGGTCCTTGTCCCCATCAACAAAGAGGGGCAAGTACCCCGTTACATCAGATGTTTGCTGGCGCTGCGGTGCACCGGATGCGGATATGTTGCATATCTTTTGGTCACACACGAAACTGACGCATTTCTGGAGCCAAGTGCGTCTTATATCTCAAAAATTCACTGACCATCCGATTCCAGATGACCCAGCCTTTTTTCTGCTGCATCATAATCGGTATGCACTCAAGGGATATAAACGGTCATTGATGATTCACCTGATCAACGCAGCACAAGCATGTATACCTCTGCTGTGGAAGCGGGAGGCTCCGCCCTCGGTAAGGCTCTGGTTCACCAAAGTGAATGACCTTCGATATATGGAAGATCTCACCAGCCACATCAAAGATACTTCCTCTAAATTCAATGCTACCTGGCACTACTGGCTCGACTATACCTCTACGGATGAATATCGGGCGTATATGTCACCTTGAGTGACGACAACTTCCTGATGTCCCCCCCCTCCCTCTGGCTACCCCCCACATCTGACTCCCTCTCTGCCATACCTTACCTTCTCTCTGTTCCCCTCTTTACCCCCCCCCTCCTCTTCTTCAGCATTCAAGTATATCTCCCTCCCTCAGGTAATAAATACCCCCCTCCGAAGTAATGGTTACATATGATATGTTGAGTTGACGATATGCTACCCTAGTCATTTGCAGACCATCTAAAAGTCACCAGTTTATGCCGTTCCCAATGTGATAAGAGGGCCTCACTATAGCATCTTGGGAATGTTAGTTCACAGCTTAATGGTCTTACACCGTTTTCCTAATGTTATCCTGAGATGTTATTGATACCGCTGAATGTTTGTAATTTTTCATGTTCTCCCCACACTTGTCTGTAATTGACATATTTGTTTTCCTTCCCCCTCCACTGTATGTAAATGACATAACAAGTTATGTTACGAAAATAAAAGAATTTATAAAAAAAACAAACAAAGAGGGGCAATGAGTGTGTGGCCCACCCCTCCTGAACCATAATGCCCTCAATATTCGGAGGGTATCTAGCAAGGCCACATTGTCTCCATGTTGATGGAGACAAAGGCCTCAGCCCCACAAGCTGTCCCCCAAAAGGATTGTGGGGGTCTGTGGGGGAAAAAATTATAGGAATCTGGAAGCCCTCTTTAGATATGAGATATCTGCCCCCTACATGAATAGGTGTGGCGTACTTAGTGATGGTGTACTTAGTGATAAAATAAAAATGTGACTCCAACATCAATCACATCATCCAGCTATGTAGATCCGTGTCAATCATGATGAGCAATGCCCGATGATGTTGACCCACTGTCATGATGACCACTGTTTTTAAACAGTTTTTTTAAATGTCTCTTTTGAAAAGGTACATTAAACTGCAACCACATCTTCACATGTCTTTTTAAGGCATCCCCCAATCCTGGTATTTGAAGCCCTCTTCCCGTTGAATGGATTTTTTTTGAACATTTTCTTTTCAATACTATTGATGAGTGAACTGAGCAAAGTTCAGTTCATTGGAAATTTGCTGAACTTGGTGGGAATTCTGCCAAATCTGAACATAGCATCCAAACCCCACTGATGTTTATGGGAGGCAAATCTTGTAATTTTTTTCTGCCATTTTTTTACCATTCATTAAGTACAATTTGCAAGCATTAGCTAAAAAGGCTATGGGTAGCTGGGTCCTGCCATGGGGGACATTCTAAAATAAATCTTCAAAAATATAATTTAGCAGGTAGAGGATCTTTAAATGTGGCTTACAGGGTAACAATAAAAAGACACAAATCCCTAAAATAATGTGCTTGTGGGATGCCTGAAATCTGCAACTGAAGCTACACACCCATTTAAAAAAAAAAAAAAGCTGCTGCTTATTGAGAATTCAGAACCCTGGCCTGCTTCTGTTAAAAAAAAAAGCAGCTGGAGAATCCCAGGTGACATTACTGACCATATTTAGTCAAGGATGTCACCCAGGTCCCCTGGCTGGTTTGTTAACATACAAGAGTTGGAAAGGACCTGTCATCTGCAATGGGAGTTTGGGCAGGAGCATGTCGTCATGGCAGTGGGCCATCAGGCATCATATACATTGGATTTATATTGTGGAACATGATTTCTTAATTTCTGGGAGGATTTTTTCTATAAAGGACTATTTGCACAGTGTCTGTGCTTGTATGCACTTTTCCAACTTTTTTGTGAATGAGTAACAAAGGGTAATAAGTACCCCTTAATCATTCACGTGGTGGGGCGCATATCTTGATGCTCCCTTATCCTAAAGGTGGCTTTGCGATGATGCAAAAATCATTATGCAAAAAGTCAATTTTAAAATAAATAAATAATGTTCCATGATATAAATCCATCTTTCATTATCCAGTCATGTAGATTTTGCATTAATCATAATGACTGACTCCCAACAACCAGCAGACAAGAAGCTGACCCATTGCTGCTTGAATGCAAACAACAATGCTGGGTGACATTATTTACAATTTGAAACAAGCTGGCGAGACTCTGTCATTTAGAGATGGCAGTGATAGCACAGAATTCCGGCTACTTCAGCCAGAGGTTTGGGCAAGTGGATGAACTAGCCAAATGTGGACAGTTTATTCATTTATGGAACTGCTCAGGTGTGTTCAGGAACTGTTTGAGTCGAACCCATGGTTGAAACTGTTGCTCATCCCTAATTGGTAAATGCTCCTCATGGCACTGCAAGCTTACACCATGAAATGAAAGATATGTATATCCATACATTGTCAGTGCAGCCACAATCCCTCCAGTACATCTGTTCTCAGGCTTCCTCTCTGTGCCATGGACTGAAAGTCCTCCAGCTGGAATTCTTTGCAAGCAGATTTAAAGCACAAATAGTGCAGGTCCAAGGGTATAGAAAAAAAAAAGAGTTAATATACTCACATTCAAATTTCAGTTAAAGGCATCACATCTATATCCAGCTTCCCAAGCCACCAATCAGAGCTATCTTTCTCTGAGGCGGGTAAATTGATAAATATGGAAAGCAAGCAGGTTTTTTTTTACACATCCTCTAGATACATGGACAGGGACCTGCTCTGCCCCTGGACCCCATAACATTGTCTAGCCTGATATGGTTATAGTTTATACTCTTGTATATATTTGTAACACTTGTGTGAGAGTCTGAGGCGTAGTCAGGGACAAGCCAGATCGGTAACGTGCGGTCAGCGTGGTACAAAAGCAGGTGACAGAAGCAGAGTCAGGAACATGCCGGGTCATACACTAACGAGCAGAATGGTACCGAATCAGGAGGCAGGAGAATGGTCAGGGACGAGCCGGGGGCACAAGGCAGGCAGCAAGCAGGCAGGGTTAAGAATCAAGCTGGGTCAAACAGGTATCAGGAGCAGAAACACAGATGCAGGTTACAGCTGAAGATCTCTCAGCAAAGTGCAGATGCAGGAGCCATCTTTAAATAGCCCGCCTGGCGCCAAGAAAAATGCGTGTGCACATTACTTGCGTGTGCACGTTTTTGCGCGCTCAGTACTAGCGGAAACGCGCCAATTACACGCATGCGCATAGCGTGCAGCGGTCCGGGCAAAAGCTGTACTATGGATGTTGACTGATGCACCCTGACAGGAAGTCTTTTCCTATTCAGCTAAAAAAGCATTTCTGATGTAAGTTACTGCTGTTGGGCGAGAAGACCTAGCTCAAAATTATTCTTCCAGGGATTTCCAAATGTGTTCATTAGGATTTAAGTCAGGGCTTTGTACAGACCACTGTAGTTGGTCAACACCAACCCCATATCTATATGGAGCTGGGATTGTGCAAAGGAGCATAGTCAGGGTGCAACAGCAAAATGCCTTCTTCCAAACGTTGCAACAAGGTTGGAAGCCTATAATCGTCTAAAATGTCTCTGTATGCTGTGGTATTAGTAGTGCCCTTCACTAGAATCACCTGATCTCAATTATTCAAAGCCATCTCCAAATACTTTTGGCCAAATTGATAGGTGTTGTAGTCAGGTGTACAGTAACTTTATCTATATATTTTACATTTTTTAAAGCATTGTTTTAA
This sequence comes from Nanorana parkeri, assembly GCF_000935625.1. NCBI lineage: Eukaryota > Metazoa > Chordata > Amphibia > Anura > Dicroglossidae > Nanorana > Nanorana parkeri. The sequence goes on along the minus strand of NW_017307525.1, from coordinate 479,322 downwards.
TTAACCTCTGCTATATATGTTTTAGACACAGACATGGGAAACAGAGGATGGCTTTGCATTGTGCATACTAAAACCTAAGCTATTATGTAGGAGTTATTAACAGAACTTTCTGTTCTGTCAAAGCTGTGTTCAATTTCTGTATGACTGAGAGACAGCATGCTAGTCTAATGTTAGTGGAATTATCTGCTAGTTTCATTGAACAGACCATATACTGTACACTTGGCTGTGAAAGTAATATAGCTGTTGTTCAATGGCACAACTCCTATTCAGGGGCAATTTATATTTTATATGTGCTACTCTGGGGTACAGTATGCGCGCTGCTGGAGACGGCTATCTAGTGCATTAGCCCTTCTAAATTTATGATGATAAATCCCTAGATGCTCACTTCTGACAGAAATGACTGTTTTCTAATGAGTAATAAATGTAGATAAGACGTGGCTCCCTATGGAATTCGCAGCCAGAAATCAAAAGGAGGAAAAAGGATAATTGCCTAAAATTTATCCAGATTCAATACAAATTGAATTGCCTCTAATTGCTTGTCCATGTCTCATAGCATTGCATATACTTATTTTTGTGGCATGGTACAATTAGCTTAAAAACACAATGTCATTGTTACCATTTCCTCTTCGATTTGGTGTGTTTTGGAACCTTCTTAAAGATTAAAGACCAGGCACTTTAATGTTCTTTTTAACTCTTTCAGCATGACATGCCACTTTGCACAAAGCCAGTTCCATAAAAAATTGGATTAATTAGTTTAGTTTGGAAAAACTAGAGTGGTCCATTCAGAGCCCTGACCTTCACCCTACTGAACACCTTTGGGATTTCCAGCATTAATTTCCAACCAGGTCTTCTCATCCAACAGCTGCACCTGACTGCACAAATGCTCTTTTGGCTGAATGGGCAAAACATTCCCACAGACACACTCCAAAAATTTGTAAGACGCCTAGCCATAAAAGTGGAGTGGGGGCAACTCTTTATAAATTTCCATCGTTTTGGAAAAGGATGTCCATCAAGCCTATATATCTGTGATGATTAGTGATGGGCCGAACACCCACCGTGTTCGATTCGTATTCGAACACCCGAACAGCCGAAAAGTTTGAATACGAACTCGAACCTAATGCAAGTCAATGGGGGTCGACCTTTCAAAAATTATTGCCTCCTTTAAGAGGGCTTATATGCAAGTTATTGTCAATAAAAGGTGTATGGGGGTCTGCTCTGGGGGACAGAAATCAATGAAAAAAACAAACAAACAAAAAATACAGTTTTTAAAGGAGCAGTGATTTTAACATAACTTAAAGGGTGAGAATAAAAATGACAAATTCCTTCAAATATCGTGCCTGGGGGGGTCCCCTTACCCTGCCTGTGAAGTGGCGAATCTGTACGATGTCTAGAACCTGCTGCAGCAAACTGACATTTCTAAAAGTGTGCAGTTTCCCCCTCCCAAATAATACCAGACCCTTTAGACCTGGTAGAAATGTTAGGAGGGACCACATTTAAATAAAAAGAAAACAAAAACATTTAAATAAAAAGAAAACAAAAACTATGTAGGGTTCCCCCTAAAAGTCATACCAGATCCTTAAGATCTGGTAGGAATATTTAGGAAGCCCCCCCGTGTAAAAAAAAAGTGTGTGGGGTTCCCCCTGAAAATGTCATACCAGGCCCTTAAGGTCTGGTAGGAATAGAAAAATGGGGGGGGGGGAAACGTGGGGTCCCCCCTAAAATTCCATACCAGACCCTTGATTCAAGCAAAGGCCTGGCAGGGCCGGAAAGGGGGGGGCGAGCGAGCCCCCCCCCCCTCCCTCCCATGCCAGGCCACATGCCCTCGGCCTCTTCCCCACAACCCTGACCCGGTGGTTGTGGGTGTCTTCGGCAAGGGGGCTTATTTGCATTGGGGTACCCCTTTTAATTAAGGGGCACCAAGATGCGCCCCCTCCCTTGTGAATGAGTAAGGGGTTCTTGTACCCCTACCCATTCACTAAAGGGTTTAATAAAATAGTTATTTAAAAGTCCAGGCTTTTGATAAAATCTTTTAATTGAAAAAACAAACAAAAGACATGTTTTTGACAAGTCTTTTAATAATAATTAAAAAAATGGATCCACTGACGTAATCCAGCGTCAATCACGAGGTCTAGCGTTGTCCATGACGACGACGAAATAAAAAAATATCAAAACATAAACAATTGGGCGGAGCTAGCGGTGACAGCTAGCTCCACCCAATTGTGTAGTTTGCCAGCATCTGATAAGCGAGACATGATTGGGCAGAGTGATCATGACTTTGCCCAATCATGGCTCAAAATTAGTACTTAGCCCTGATTGTCAGCTGTGGTCAGGTGCAAGTCTTTAACCAATCAGAGCTTCAGAGGGCTCTTTGCAGTATGGGACGTTGCACGGTCGAATTGACCGCAAACATCCCATAAAGTTCGGCGTTTGGCTCATGTTCGAATCGTACCGGCGGACCATCCCTAGTGATGATCAGGAACCCACAAACCTTTGCCCATATAGTGTATATAGCAATAGAGAGGCTGTCCCTAAATATCGAAGATTATGAACATGATGGCTGGATTAAAGTGGTTTAACTAAACTTGATGGGATTCATTTTAATAGGCTGCAAACACACAAGAAATGATCAAAAAAGTGGACATGCAGCATTTTTTTGACACGCACCATAACACCCAGTAGTGTGTTGCGGTGTGCTGTGTCAGAAATGCTTTGCATCAAAACTGCATTGCCCTAGTGCCTTGTAGTGCCATTCAAAATGAATGACACTGTAATGTGCTAACTAATATTACCATAACAAAACACTTCAGAGAAGTGTAAACGGGCACTTTGACTGAATTTAGACTGTGAAAAGTAAAGCTAAACTCATAGCTTTGTGGTTTGATATGGTGCATGTATTACGTCATCTTCATAGTAATGCACCACATAGAAAACTGTGACTTTTGTCAGAGTGTTGTCATATAGAAGGTTCCTTTCCACAGGGCATTAAAAGGCCAGCTGCATGTTAGCATTTAGAGTAGTTGGAACTGAGTGGCCAGTGTTAGCACTGCAGCAGTCCCATATAGACAATGACAAGTATTTAAGGAGAAATATGGTTCTTCCTCTCTAGAGGGATTCTCATGTTCATAATTGTAAGCACTAGGGATGCACGGATACTAGTATTAGTATCGGTGCCGATACTGAGTATTTGGGTGAGTACTCATATTCGTCCAAATGCTCCGATACCTACCTTGATCCCGGAACAGAGGGAGATTTACTCTGACTGGCAGTGCTGCGAGGAAACATGGAACCAATCAGGAAGATGAATGGTGGGTAATGACTCGCCGCCTGGCTTCCTGATTGGCCAGGATGCCGACTCCATGCTGTTTGGCTGGCTCAATGCTGATGCTAAAGCCGGCTTCCCAGCCAATCAGCATCAAGCGGGGCAAACAGCATGGAGCCGGCTTTTTGGCCAATCAGGATGCCGGGTGGCGGGTAATGACCCACCTCCCAGCTTCCGGATTGGCCGGGTAACTCGGATCCATGCTGATTGGCTGGGAAGCTGGTTTCCCGGCCAATCAGCATGGAGCCAGCCAAAAAACATGGAGACGGATCTATGCTAGCGGAAGTACTGGTATCAGTACTCGGTATTGGCAAGTACTGAAATATTAATATCGGTACTCGATACAGAAAAAACAGTATTGGTGCATATTTAATAAGAACATATACTTATGGAGGGTCTTTTTTGCATACATCTTTCTGTGATTGTTAATTAAAGCTCCCCACCTATAGTGACTGCTGATGGCGCCGCTTCAGATTCAAGTAGTAAAGTATGTCACCAGCACACGTGGTTAAATCTTCAAAAAGTGATCATTTTATTGATGCACACACATCTTGTCACATAGCAGCATTCCAGGACCTCTCACGGTCCCTTCATCAGACATGACATGTCTGATGAAGGGATCCTGAGTGGCCCTTAAATGTTACTATGTGACAAGATGTGTGTGCATCAATAAAATGATCACTTTGTGAGGATTTAACCACGTGTGCTGCTGACATACTTTACTACTTCCTCCACATATCTGGCACATAAAAAAAAAAACCTAATTCATTTCCACAATTGATAAAAACAGCTTTAATTCTGCAATGTTAAAATGGAACACAGAAGAGTTTATTTGGAATATTTTTGCAAAAAAAAAAATTACATAGAGGAATTTTCATCTTTAGTTGAAGATCGCCAGATAAATAATGCATCCTTGTTTTTGACATTGAAATACACACAGCATTATTATCTTTTGGATGAGGTTAGGTATTCTACTGGTACAACGCAGTGTACTACAAAGGAAATTAATGAGGCTACAGAGCTAATTCTGCTTTGGAGCGGAGCACGAGAATCATTCAGGTTGAAAAACAATGCAAATGTAGCAGAAATTAGACAATGACTGGCATAGGTTTTGTTCTAGTAATTGTACTCTGCAATTTACTATAATCCATTAACATTCTCTACCACAGGAATGTGTATATTATTAATCACTTATCCTTAGCTTACTGTTCTGCAGTGATAATATACACTTGTAAACCTCTGAAACTAATACGATAATATTTAGAAAATATTCATGTCAGGCATGTTTACAGTAATATTTATTATAATTTTGGAGCTTGAAGTGGATAAGTGGGTTGGATTAGTAATGGGTTTATCTAGAAACATAAAGTGAAATATCTTGACTTTGGAAAGTTCACATTTATTGTGCTTTTTTTGTTTGCCCTTGTTTAGTAATTAAAGGGCATATGATTATTCTTATATTACCTGGAGTGGTGTTGTGGAAAATTGAATATTTGGCTCTATTAATCTAAAATAAAAGGTAGGCTGACTTGTTTTGTACAGTTTTAGGAGGCAGCGATATTCCTTTCAACTTGTTTTCAGTGCCAGAAATCTAATTGTGAGAATTAACTGGCTTTATCTTGGAGTGAACTGGTCGGCTGTTATCATTTTGCAATTATCATTTGTCTGGGTATGGAAATGAGCAGGAGCTTGGTGTAGGACAGTGGTTAAGGAGCCTAAAGAAATAAAAAAAAGCTTCTAGTAAGTCCTGGGTATTATGGACACCCTCCCGGAGGTGTGTCATCGTGAAACCTGTTTCAGCAAAGGCCAGAACTCCAAGTTTGTTTGGTTCAAGTAGGTTTACTAGACATTCTTGTCAGAACATATCCAATGTTTTCAGGACATGCAGGTCCTCTTTATCAAGGTCACCTAACTGAAACTGGATTCTAACAGCACTACCATTGACTGTGCAACCAGGTTTTCATAACATGCTAAACTGTCAAGTAAACATCTGTAATAATTTCATGACAGTGGATCTGGGCAACCTCCATCTCTGGTCCTTCAAATCAGCCATGACAATTGGTTGAAAATATACTACTGATTGGCTTCCTCTATCTGTGGAACCAATCAGTAGGACCTCTTTCACACAGATCCCTCCTCAGGCAATGGCCCAGTGCTAGATGCAGAACCAGGAACAGAGCTCAAATGAGCCCAGTATAAGACTGTGATGCTCCTCTGCCGGTGCTGAATATTATTATTATTATACAGGATTTATATAGCGTCAACATTTTGCGCAGCGCTTTACAATATAAGAAAGGTATTACAATCACAATACAATTCAAGACAAGATGGTAAGGACGGCCTTGCCCCTGAGAGCTTACAATCAAAAAGGGAGGGACAAGTGATACATGAGGAGGTAGCTGTGTGGGGATGAATTGTTTGAGTATGCTTTCATCTGGTGGTCCTGCCCTTTCCTGCTAATGTCAGGAAAGAGAAAGACAGGATAGAGTTTTAAGGAGGTCTGATGCTGCATGTGCTGGTTAGCTGGCCATGTTTCCTCCCTGCATGCCTGTGCACCCATCCACAAAAGTGCCAGCCATGCCCAGTCTCAGTCAGTCCCTCCCTCAGCCTGTTCAGGAATATATTTATAACACTTGATGTTGCAAATTCAATATATCTTTAATGATTGGATGTGCATATCATGTGCAAATCCAAACTTTATTTATCCAGCTGTATTGCACATGTGTCCTGTTTAGTGTTAGTCTCTCCCTCTACATACTTCTACCATGTGCCTTTTTAAAAGCAGATTTTTTTCAATAGAAAACATAACTAATAATAATAATAATAGCATTCGTTTAATTTTGCCTTTATCCTTTCAGTTTTATTATATTCCTGGATCTCAGCTTTAAAGTAGATGTAAACCCACCAAAATCTATATAATCTATAAAAATGTGGAGGTAACAAGTGGCCATTTTAACCAACATTGCATGGACATTGTCTACTGTTGCTAATAGGGTGAAGGGTGAAAACAAGTATTTTTTTTTTTTTTAAAAAGCAAAAATGCAATATATATTTTTTTAAATATTGATCAGCCAAATTTGCCTGGGTTTGGTATAAGAGACATTTGGTGAACAGTTTAAAAAAGTTCAGAATATGCAAATGGTCCCTGAACCCCACTGAAATATATGGGGACAAATCCTGCAAATTAATTTTGCCAATTTTTAAGGCTAATAGAAAAGGACACTTAGATTTCCAGTAAAT
>NW_017307525.1:466220-472715 GCF_000935625.1 Nanorana parkeri | reverse complement strand
ATAAGTGTCTTGTCTAGATTGTAAGGGGGATCGCACACAATAAAAAAAAACCTTACCAGATCCATAAGACCTCCACCTCGTGTGCCATACCAGGCCACATGCCCTTGGGGAGGGTGCCTTGTCAGGAAAGGGGGCCCTGGTGAAACACCTTGTCCCAATGTTGATAGGAATAAGGGCTCCTTCCCCACATACCTGGTCCAATGGATGTGGGAGTCTGCAGGGTAGTATGTAGTCTATGTAGTAGCATGTTACTCATTTACAAAAAGTAAAATAGTAAATAAACACACACACCATACACAAAATAATGTATTAAAATAATAATAATGATAATGATAACAATAATATTATTGTATGACAATATTGACTAATTCTTTGAAGGCTTTCATTTTTTTTTATCAAGATCACACATGTGATAAAAAAAGTTAACATAAAAATAAATACTTCAAAGGAAGGGAATTTTTTTAATTTGTTTGTCATTTTGCATGTTTTCTTTGTTAGGTATTTGTTATGTTAACGATGTATTTTGGTCTTATTCAAGTTTTTTTAAAATTAATATTGAAGATAATACCAACTTTTGCACTTTTAACACTGGGTGTATGCTTGTTTCACTGTATCTTTACAATTTTTTTTAAAATGCTATTTTCTGATGAACCTAAAATAATACCAAATACAACAAAAATTACGTGGTGAAAAAATAAGAGGAAAGGACAAGGTTTTATTTTTAATTTCTCTTGTTTGTATTGCTTTTTTAAACCTACTTATTTGTAAATACATCCATTCATATAGCACTCATATAGCATAATGAGACCATAGGTGTTAGTCATCAATGTCGCCGTCTCATTCATAATCTATTGAAGGAGCTTTGTTTTCATTCCATTCATTTCATAAACAAGTTCATCCATTAGATTCTGTTTCAGACTCTAATGAATGGGACTTTTTTATGATGGAATTTAAATGAAAACAAAGCCCGTTCAATTGATGAAATAACAGGATCTGCGCTATTGGGAATATTGCTTAATGCCAGCCGCTGTGCTAAAAAAGTGGGTGCACCACCTTACAAAGTGTATAAACAAGTGCACTGCGCTTCAAAATCTAAATAAGCATCCAATGACAAAAGTCATAAAGTAACAAAAAAAAACGTTAGTGATATTTAATCATAGTATGTGCTCTAAAATCACTTAGCTCATATGGAAAAAAACTGTTAAAACAACTAGTGCAGAACATCACTAAACACATATAGGAAAGTTAGCGCTAAAAGCTCTCCATGCTGACGACATTGCGCGCAGGGGACAGCGGAGAAAGACATTACATAAACGGCAGATACGAACACCATTGTATCTTTTTTCAAATATTTTTCTCTCGAGTACTAATGATTGAAGTGATTGGAGTGGAAAAAATGAGGAACTGAAGGATCTGAGACCAGTAAGTTGGAATATTGCAGTAAGCGATTTATGACCATCTTGTAAAAGAAGGTCAAGTAGTTCTGGTGAGTGCGGATGGTTCTGGATATTACACACGTGGTGAATTTAGGAGCACCGGAATATACAGCACAGAATTGTGGGAAAAGCAGGAAGAGATTTATTATTCTTACACTGAATGAACTTGGAGATGGTTTCAGAGTAGAAGGACTTAATACTCTGACACTACATCACCCTCACTGGCAGTGGGGGACTTTGGAAAAGCACCTTCCCAGTGCCGAGGGCATGTGGCCATATGCGCTCGCTCATCCCCCTTTTCCTGCCCTGCCAGGCCTGTGCTCGGATCTATGGTCTGGTGGGGAATTTTAGGGGGAACCCCATGCTTTTGTTCCCTCATTTTTGGGGGTGGGGGTTCTCCTTAAAATTCCTACCAGACCTAAAGGGCCTAGTATGACTTTTGGGGGAATCCCATGCATTTTTTTTTAATAGGGGTCCCTCCTTACATTCCTGCCAGACCTAAAGGGTCTGGTATTGTTTGGGAGGGGGACCTCACGCTGTTTTTTTCTTTTCTTTAATTTTTTTATTATTTTCTTAACATTTTTAAATTTTTCTTTATTTTACGTTAATTTCAATAATTTTTAAACATTTTTTTTCATTTGTTTACATTTTTTTCTATTCTGCTCGCTACATCTGAATAGCCGAGCTGAATGCCCCTCAGCGGCATTCAGCTATTCATTGGTTGCCATTCAGCCCCTATGAGAATAGAGGCGAACGACAGCGAGTGAACTGCCAGAGCTTTTGCTCAGCCAATCCAGATGTTGGATCGGATGAGTCGAACTCCTTCTGTAGTTCCACTCAGCCGAACATGCAGAGCAATTTGGTCGAGTAAATTTAGTCGAGTTTGACGAAATTGACGGAATTTTTAAGCTCACCTCTAGTCCCTGGGAAGCCTTTATATGGACACAACTGAAAACAAAGAGTTTTTTAGCATGTAGAGTTTGATATGAAAAGGATAATATTGCTGTCTTTGCTTTCTGTCTCATTGAAAGTTTTTCCCCGAATTCTGATATGTGTCAAAGGAACAGGAAGTGAGAGAAAATCTCCTCAATGGGGCCACGGACAGTAAGTAAAATCTGAAAGAAAATGTAATGTCTCTGTACTCTAACATTATCAACACCAGAAAAAAAATGGATAAAGAAAGGATTTAATCTTAAACACAGTCCTGGAAAATTGTGAATTGTTAAAATGCTAGACAGATATGCTGGTTGAACTTATCCTGCATCCTTCAGATATTTTCCTTTATGGATATTGTGACATAAACAATGGGGTCTATTCACAAAGCTGCCGAAGGATCTAGCCGTAGCTTCGGCTGATCCTTTGTCTGATCCTTCGGCTAGCTTTGGCCCATGGACCCCTTCGGTTCAGTAGAACCGAAGTGCTGCTGTACGGGCTATTCACTATAGCCCGTACAGCTCCCGAAGTTGGCCGAGCGGCTCAATCGAGCCGAAGGTATATGCCTCGGCAAGACTGAGCTGAGGTGAAAGCCGAAGCTGGCCACTGACAGCTGGGCGGAGCCAGCCATCATCTCATGGCTGGCTCCAGCCACTTGCAGAGACAGATCAGCGTCCCCTGGTTACCAGGTAATCAGGGACGCTGGTCTGTCAATACCAGACATCCCAACTCTCCCGGACGCTCTGGGAGTCTCCCGCTATTAGATAGCGGCTCCAGGCTGCCCAGGAGAGAAACACTTTCTCCCGGAAAGGTTTACTCTGCTTGATCGAACAGAGTACCTTTCCCTGCTCTGTTGTTTTTGTTTTTTTCTTCTGACATCGAAGCCGCCGGCCTCAGTCAGTCAGAAAAAAAAAGCATAGGAATGTATAGCTACATTCCTATTGGCTATTTCACTTTGCAATCAGCAGAGGGGACCTCTGCATTACAATGAGAACTCAGCAGAGCCTGAGGTGATATGACAGCCGACTCTGCTGAGCTCTCATGGTACTGACAGTTCAGCATCCCCTGGTTACTCCTTTTTTTATTTTTTCTCCTACTTTTTTAAACTGTTTTTCTATTCTGCTCGGGACCACAAAGGTACCGAGCAGAACAGCCGAGCCAAATGCCGCTCGGCGGCATTCGGATATTCACTCACTGCTGTTCGGCATCTATGAGAATAGGCCGAACAGCAGCGAGTAGCCTGTGGGTGGTTTGGCTCAGCCGATCCAGATGTTGAGTCGAACTCCTTCTGCACTTAGGGTCGACCGAACATGCTGAGCATGTTCGGCTGACCAGAACCTAGTCGGTGTACGGTTGAAATCAGACGTACAAGCCTGAAGTGAATAGCCGAACAGCGTGTGACTCACTTCACTTCGGGTCGGTTATTCACGCGGCTGCCTTCGGCAGCTTTGTGAATAACCCCCAATGTCTTTTTAGTATACAATGTATACTAGTATTACTATACTACCTTTATAATTTACATTACTTGAATAGCAGTAATGACAATGCCCCTCATATTAAAGTACAGTGACATTTTTTTTTATATTTGCAATTATGTGTGAAATATGCATATTTGGTGTTTCCTTTCAATATTATGTGTCAGCAGCAGTGACAACAAGTGAATCCTATAAACACTCTCTGATAGCTCAAAACAATAAAGTTAATTGCACTTTATATACTGTTTTTACAAACTTTTTAAGGGCCCATTCACACCACCTCCAGATTACTTCCAGACCAGACCGGATTGTTTCTGGACCTAAAATGCATCCCAATGTTTCCCTATGCTCTTCTTGATATCAGTTCACACCATCGCAGTCACATTTAGACCAGATCGGAAAAATACTGCGCCTCACATTTTGTCTGGTCTGGAACCCGCACAAAGGTGTCAAAAACGAATCGGAATGCAATGCAATGGGGAAATTTTTTTTTGGGGGGGGGCTGGTTTGGATGATCTCTTCACCCCTGGACTTCTCTCCACAGGGATAACCAGGGATGCCTTCTTTCATTACACACAGAACCTGGCGGAGCTGCTGTGATTTTACAGCATCTCCGACGGGTTCTCAGTGTAATGATAGGACGGCGTCTCTGGTTACCTGGTAACCAGGGACGCTGATCTCTCTGCAAGTGGCCAGAGCCAGCCGTGAGATGATGGCTGGCTCCGCCTAGCTGTCAGAAGCAGGCTGTCAGCCGGCCGTTCGGCCAGCTTCGAATTTCCCCTGGGCTCAGTCAAGCCCCTCGGCCAACTTCGGGGGCTGTACGGGCTATGGTGAATAGCCCGTACAGCAGCCCTGAACCGAAGGCATCCTGGGGCCAAAGCTACCCGAAGGATCAGCCGAAGCTACAGCTAGATGCTTCGGTAGCTTTGTGAATAGACCCCATTGTGCTGGGATAATCACTATGCACTTTTATGTTTATGTTTATATATAAGTTTTAGATTTTTTTAGTGCAGTGATTTTATTGTTTTGAGATTTTGTTGTCATTTCTATCTTCATAATATAGCCAGTATTTGTTTGCATTTTTGTTTTTTGTTTTCATGCAATAAGACAGGTAAGGTTTTAATGGATATCCATTTTTACTAGGCTATACAAATATGCTTTTTAGAATTTTATAATTATTACTATTTTTTTGCATCTGTATAATTAACATTTGCCCATATTGCCTTTCATTATTTATTGTGGTTTGGACATTGAAAAAAATAATAATTTGAAAAGCTAATCTTTAAATCTGCAGCTCTTTATTAGAAAAACATGCATACATGGTGATCCTGCCATGAAGCTCCTTGTTTGGACAGTTCCTGTTATGGAGTGACAACTGTCTCCTTCATTGTCAAGAGGGCCTGATACAGTCTGCAGGTGGCCATGCCAACATGTATTGAATAGTCATGACCCACCATTGTTACTGTCTGGAGTAATTATGCACACTTGATACTGGAGTGAGTGCATGTAGACAGGAAGTGGCAGAAAGGGGTTGGATTAGAACAGCTACACTGAAATGCAAAAAGTCTGAAGATTTTCCCCTTAGTAGTTTTTTCTCCCATTACATGTCCTCGGTCTGATGGCCCACATTATTCACTTCCTCTGAGCTCAGGATAGGCTGGATCCGCCTCAGCCTATTACTGGGCAGTAAATGTGGAGTCAGGATCCTCCACCCCTTGTGATGTAACGGGGAAAGAAGTACTATCCTTTCCTGTCACAGCCGACCTCTGTAGATAAATAACACTGGGATCAACAATGGTCTGTGGGTTAGAAATAAAAAGTTCACATTCCCCAACTGAACTAGTAAAAGATTCAGTTGGAGAAAATACTGGTTCTAAAGATAATAGTTATACTTATAGATTGAGTAACCTAGTGCTGGCAGAACTTTCTTTTGATTATCATTTTCATAATTGCAGTCAACTAAAGATTTGTTTCAGCATAATTTTGACAGGACTGTCTCTTTGTCTGGTATGCTGCATAACACTGGAAATAAATTAAAAAAAATGTTTGTGTTTCCTGCTGTCGAAGCCAATTTCAATTAGTAATTTGTTAATGAACATAAGTTTCCAGACATATTTGCAAACATTTTACTGTGTATCTCCATTTCAATTTGGGTGTTACGCCTCACACCATTCAGGTCACCATGGCAACACCATCCACATCCCTTTCATCCAAACAGACTTCTGCTTAATTGATACACTAATGTATTGCTTAATACTAACTGTTAAGCAGTCTTTTGTTCCCAGGTCATATTTATGGTTCACAAATTTGCATAAAAGCATTTAATTACTTGAAACCAATCATTATTAGTAATTTTGCTTTTGTAGTTTAAAATAACTAATCCCTCATCCAGTGTTTCGAAAGCAAATATTTACACTATCAAAATGGGTTTTCTTTGCTATAGACGCTTTCCTTGTTTTGTGGGAAAGAAAATTACTCTGTTTATGAAAATTCATTAATATTTTCTGTGCTATACAATTAAGCAGACACACTGCATAATACTGAGTGATTATCATTTTTTTTTTAAACCTTCAGCTGGCTACAAACGCATAGGTTTTCCCTTCACTTTTAGCAAGATAAAAGTGGATATACAAAGTATTATTATTATTATT
>NW_017307525.1:462045-464873 GCF_000935625.1 Nanorana parkeri | reverse complement strand
TTATTATTATTATTAATATTATTATTATTTATGTATTTAATTTTATTATATAGAGCACTAATTTATTTGTGATCTAAACATGTAATCTACAACAAAGCATACAATATATGGCCTAAGATTTGTGGGCATATGACCATCAATCTAACACCAATTTGACCATGGACCCTCTTCCCCCAAATTGAGTTCAGGTGTTTCCAGGGTAACCTTTCGAGTAGAGGGTACAGTAAATACCTTTAGGATTCAGATCCCCTTTACAGGAAAGGCTACTTCATACAAAGATATTTTAGAATATTGTGTGCTTCTTTGGGGAAGGCAGTTTGTGGTTTAAAAAGTAGCATGTGGCACCACATTTCATGGCATGGCAAAATACAAATAGCTGTCTTTGTAACCAAAAATTACAACATCAGGGCATATATAGGTATAATTTTTCAATGTGGCCACCATAGTACCACATTTGGACGGAGGAACTGACAAGTCAGAAAGGCCAGATAGAAGACATCTTCCAAAAGTAAAGATTTTTACCATTTTAAATTTCACTGTTTTAATATATATATATCTATATATAATTTTGTTATTTTTTTTCGGGTGGGGAGCAGAAGAGGGTAGTGGGTTGGAAGGAGGCTATGCCAGGAATAGGCTGTCCATTCATTTAGATATCAGATTACTACAGATATGCTGTAGTCAGTATATCCCCTATGTTAGTAAGTCCCCAATGGGTGACACGCAACAAACTTGTTTTTTTTTTCTGCGGTTGTGCATGCTTAATGTGTCCATGCATTGGAAAAAATACACATTTTACCAGCCATGTTTGGGGTGCCATTAACTAGTAAGGTTGCTACAAGCGCTATGCATGTTATTGCATTAAAAGTGAAGGCGTGAACGGGGGCTTACAGTGTGTGTAACTAACTTTCCCTACACAGACTTTCAGCATTCCCTAAACTACTCCAACTATGAATTGCAGCTCTTCTACCCATGGAGAACAAGCACTCAGCAGTAGTAGAACAACCACCAGCAACGGACGTCTAACAGAGACAATGCAAACAGTGTTGCTGGACCATGCTATCAGTGCAGGATACACATGACCATGGACAAAAGGTCCTTAAGCACGTGAAGCGATGCTACAATGTGCACGCCTGCAAAATCGCAGAAAACAACCACACTCAAAATTGGCCATAGGCAACGCTTTAAAAGCTTTTACCGCTCATCAGTTTAATGTTATCTGCAATTAATGGCCCTAGAATTATTACTGTAATTCCAACAATTGCGGCGATATGTAACATGTGCGGCACAATAGGTGGAATCGTCATTTTCACCAATTGGCGCACCTAACGCATGTTTGCGTGTGTATGTGGGGGGGTTGGGGGGGGCGGAGGACATTTTTTTTTTCTTTGTCACTAATTTTTTTAGCTTCTTTATTTTTTTTATGCCTTAATTTTTTTTACACTTTTTATTTTACACTTAACTTTATTGCTATCACATAGGGGACTAAGAAATCCCCTATGTGATAGCCAATTCACACAACAGGTCCTCTTTATGGAGTCATCAGGGGTCTCTAAGACATTAAGAGTTAATGTCACCTAGGGACCCCCAGAGAAGCTGATGAAGCTTAAATAAATTGCTTAAAGGGTAACAAAAAAATGAAAAATTCCTTTAAATATCGTGTCTGGGGGGTCCCCTTAATAAAGTGGCGCATCTGTATGATGTATAGAACCTGCTGCAGCAAAACTGACATTTCTAAAAAAAAAAAAAAAAAAAAAAATTTTTTAAAGAATGCATTCCTGTATAGAACCGGCTGCAGCAAAACTGACATTTCTAAAAAAAAAAAAAAAAAAAATATTTTTTAAAGCATGCAGTCCCGCCTCCCAAACAATACCAGACCCTTTAGGTCTGGTAGGAATGTTAGGGGGGGGCCCCATTTTTTTAAAAAAAGTGTGGTTTCCCCCCCAAAAGTCATACCAGACCCTTAAGGTCTGGTATGATTATTTAATAATCTAATATTTTCCATTCTAACTTATGGTTGGTTACTTTACAGAGTCACATACTGTCTGTGCTTTTTAAACATAGACAAGAAACAATGTGCGGTAGAGAAAAGTGTTTTCTACAATCGATTTGGTGCATTCGTGGAGACACAAAAGGATTATGTATTTGTAATGCAAGCATTTCTGTGACTGATTCATACAAATAATCACTGAGATATTCAGCACGTAGTCCTTTTCTATCTCTCATTTTAATAGCATCTTTTATTTGCAGGTCTTTTATCTGTAAGGACAAATCCTCTGGACGTAATGACATTTTTAGCATGTTAATTCACAGGTTCCAAAGCTATTTGCCCTTACACATGCTTTCCAACCACTTACATCTGGTTAAAAAAAGAAGTCAGCACTGGTAGCTCTACTAATGCAAATCACCACATATGACACGTATGCCTAAATGAGGAGGAAAAGTAAAGGGAAAGATTACGCGCTGGGTATGAAATAATAAAAGAGTACAATTAGTTAGCTCATACGGATGAAAATTTATTGTAAAACGCTGCAAAGCAAAGAACTTCTAAGTTAAAAGGGTCAAACTACCCAAGGACAAATGATGGTGGCATGGCCATGGTGTCATTAAATTGTTCCATATGAACATAATTGATATTAAAGAGAAGGATAATTCACTTTAAGGTGAAGCACTACACACATTGACATTTCTGAAAGCAGAAATATTCTTTTATTATATTGATTTATGCAAACACATTTTTAAGGGTTTCTAGAGATCAAAGTTCAAACGAAAAGTATATACACTAGATTCACTGCGTGTATAATATATATATATATATATACATATAT